>NC_060967.1:5437438-5459938 GCF_910589235.1 Vespa crabro
TGAACTTAGTATAAAATCGGTAATTAGAGTAAATTATTTAGAGTACGTAAATATTGCTTTCGGGGCTTGAAAGCAATGCGACTATCGGACTTAGAAAATTTCTAGGTCGATGGTATAGCCTTCGGGCTTAATGTTGCTTCTAAGTTCCGAAAGCAATGCGACTATCGGACTTAGAAAAATTCCGATGAGTCGACGAAATGTTATATGAATGCTTTCCGAAAGCAATGCGACTATCGGACTTAGAAAAATTCCGATAGTCGTTGAAATGCTATACGAATGCTTTCCGAAAGCAATGCGACTATCGGACTTAGAATTTTTTTTTTTTTTTTTTTTTTTTTTTTTTTTTTTTTTTTTTTTTCTCTTCTTAGCAGTATGTTCATTTCGCTATTGTTGCGGTCATCGAACCTCCGCCCACCATTAATGGAAGAATACGTAAGTATTCTTCCCATCTCTTTTTTTTTTTTTTTTTTTTTTTTTTTTTTTTTTTTTTTTTTTTTTTTTTTTTTTTTTTTTTTTTTTTTTTTTTTTTTTTTTCTCTTCCAGCTAAAGTCTTCTTCGCAACTTCTTTCCTTACGTTCAATTAAGAAGTTGCTTCCGTACACATCATGATGGTTGTCCGTGGGGAAAAATATTCCGGAGGTAAAATAGCCTCCCGTTCGGATCTCCGGGTGGAGGCTTTCCCAGGGGCGGTTAACGTGATCAGGAGAAGTTCGCGCATAGCATCGCTCAACGCGGCATGCGCGCCCCCGAAGACGACGAGTGGATGCACGTCCGGCGTAGGGCAGCGTAGGAACGCAGCAACCCGCCGGTCGAGTGCCCGAACGTCGTCCAAGGCTACTGACCGCGCGACCCCCCGCTGCGTTCCTTGCCCCGTACAACCCGGACTGCATCAGGTGTTAGCCAATCTTCAAGAGGCTATTATCGTATTAGAGAGGTGCGACAGGGTCTTGCCACGGCCATCTTCCAAGGCCAAGCAAACGATCATCGAAGATAATCTATTCGGGAACACAGAGATAAACGAAATACGCGAAATCGGCCCTTCCAGTCCGAACAATAGGCAAGCAGAATCTACGATAGACAAAGAACCGGTTGCCACGCGTCCGCGAACACGAGCGTACGTCCGCGCGCAATCCCCGCAAACCCTCCCAGAATCGGAACATATGCCCCCAGCCTTCACGAAAAATTATAACCTACGCAATAACACAAGACGCGCAGCGAATAGAAATAACCCCCTACCACCTATTGTAGAGATCGACATAGATCAAGTCGGGGAAAGTATAGTTATACCCCTAGAATCGGAAGCGACTACGCTAATAGGCGACGCCCCGTCTGAACACCCCGAAGAAACAGATATAGGCGTAACGCAGGAAATCAATGGTGTTACAAGCGCGAACACCGAACCAAAAGCACCGCGAGTCACCTTCGCCGAGCCTTGTGCCACGATAGACGAAATCGACACGACCCCCATCGTCAATTCCCCCCCCCATACCAACCGCGCGTTTCCAAAAATCCACCTCCTGCAGCTTAATATGGGGCGCTCTAGGACGGTAACGGGAGAAGTTCGCGAACTGATCAGCGATAAACGCTTAGATGTATTACTCCTGCAGGAGCCATACGTCCAAAAGCACGGGACAGGATACGAGATCACCGGTCTAGGCAGCGGAACTAGAGTAGCGGCCACTCGGGATGAGAGACCATGGTCAGCTATCGCGGCGACCAACCCGAACCTCGCGTTGCTTTTCATCTCGCAGCTCAGCACCCCGCACTGCGTATGTGCGGAAGTGCAAGCACCCGGCTTCTCTTTCTACGTCGTTTCGCATTATTTTCAATTTAGCGACGAAATAGAGGAGCACCTTAGGCACCTGGATACGGTACTTCGTGCCCTAAGGGGGGAGAGAGTAATAATTTCGCTGGACGCCAATGCGCGCTCACCTCTCTGGGGCCCTCAGAGCACAGACGAGAGAGGTTCGAAATTAGAAGCCCTCATCCGGGCATCCGGATTAAAGGTAATCAACGACGTTAAGCAGCCCCCCACATTCTGGACGACGAGAGGCTCCTCATATATCGATGTTACCCTCTCGTCGCAATCCATGAGCCGATTCATTGGCCAATGGAAAGTTAGATCGGGATGGACGTCCAGCGACCACAACTCAATCGATATCGTGTTACAACCCCCGAAGACTGAACCGTGTCGAGGGGGGGGCGCTCGGGGGGCGGGGAACAGGAGGTTCAACACCAGGAGAGCCGACTGGGACCTTTTCACTGAGCGTCTTCTCTCCCTTTCCACGGCGAGGCTGGAGGGAAGTAGTCTAGGATCGGCTTCTGAGGTAGAGGCACGAGCTAATGCGCTCACAAGTGTCCTACAAACCGCGTGCTCTGAATCAATGCCACGGAAAAAGGCCCATCGGAAGTCCAACCCGTGGTGGACGTCAGCATTAACGACACAGAAGAAGGCGTTGTCCAGGCTTAGGCGCGCGTTCCAACGAGAGAAAGTCGATCCGACTCGTCTCGAGCTGATGCGGGAATATAGGACGTCGCTCCGAGCCTATAGTAAGGCGATACGGCGCGCAAAAATAGAAAGTTGGAGGGAATTCGTAACGGAGCAGGGTAACAAAGATCCGTGGGGATATACCTATAAACAGCAGGCGGGTAAACTTCGCGTAGAAAGGGTGATCAACACCCTGAAAAGAGACGGAAAAAAGACTATGAACGTCCGCGAAACGGCGAAAGTCCTCCTCGACACACATGTCCCGGACGACTGCGAGTCCGAGGACACGAATGAACAACGCGCGGTGCGAAACACCTCAAGAGATGCCCCGGAAACCGTTGACGCCCCTCCCTTCACAGCGGAAGAGGTGGCGCGAGTTATAAAGTCCCTCAAAAACGGAAAGGCCCCGGGGCCCGACCTCATTGAGGTGTGCGTGCTCAAAAGAGCATTTGCCACCATCCCCTCCCACTTCGTAGACCTTTTTAACGGCTGCCTCCAGTGGGGCACTTTCCCATCCATTTGGAAAGAAGGCTCCTTAAGAGCACTCCTTAAAGGCGTAGATAAAGACGCGGAAGACCCCAAATCCTACAGGCCCATATGCCTCCTCTCGGTCGTAGGAAAAGTTCTAGAAAGGCTGCTCAAGATGCGCCTAGAAGCTACATCCCTTGCGCCGGGTAAACTCTCGGATACACAATACGGCTTCGTCCCAGGACGCTCCACCGAGGACGCGATAGTCGAGATGCGCCGAATCGTTTCTGCCTCCTCACGGAGATACGTCATTGCACTGCTATTCGACATCTCGGGAGCCTTTGATAATGTCTGGTGGCCCTTGGTTCTCAAGGCACTCCGGGATCGAGACTGCCCGAGGAATGTCTTCAACGTAATGACTAACTACTTCGCGGACCGTAGAGTTAAGATAGCATTGGGAGAGCATGAGATTTCCAAGCAGGCTTCGAGAGGCTGCCCACAAGGTTCGGTCCTAGGCCCCTCCTGCTGGAACCTCATGTTTGACCAGCTCCTTCGAATCCTCGAGAAATCATCGGAAATCAACGCAATCGCGTACGCGGACGACCTACTCGTTATTATCGACGGTGACTCTAGGAAGGAGCTAGAGGAGGTAGGGAACCGTGCGGTTAAGAGCATCACGGAATGGTGCTCCGCGGCGAAACTTACAATCTCAGAACGGAAAACGGAGGCTATCGTTCTGAAGAGCGACTGGGTCAAGAGGAAACCCATAGGGAGAAGGGGGGGACTCCGACCAGATAGGAAGCGTAAAACGTCGAAAAAGACGGACTTAGCCAGTAGGCCACCTACTATAAAGATAGGGGGTAGTAGCATCAGATTCAAGGGATCAGTTAGATATCTCGGTATCCACTTTGATAAAGGACTAGGAGTTTCGACGCATTGCCGGTATCTAAATGATAAGGTCGGGCCCCTTTTCGCAAAATTAGGAAGGTTAGCGGCTAGGGAATGGGGGCTCCGTCATTATGCCCTACGGACTCTATACCGAGGCGTATTTACGCCCACGGTCACGTATGCAGCGGCGGGATGGTCAGACCTCTGCACCGAAGGGGACCTTAAAAGGCTAAGCGCGACCCAGCGATCGGCCCTCATCTCGGTTACATCCGCGTACCGGACGACAGCGACTGAATCCCTCTGCGTAATAGCGGGAGAACCACCGGTCGACCTCCAACTCCTTAAACGTAGGAAGATTTACGAAATAAGAAAGAATAGGAAGAACGGGACCATAACGCGTAGACTGGAAGGCGCAGAGAACAAACGTGCGGTAAGATTAGGAATAGAGGACGAAATTTACAGGATTTGGCAATCTAGGTGGGAGCTCTCCACAAAGGGACGGATCACACACGCGTACTTCCCGGACATCAAGACAAGGATGGGTGCCCGCTTCATCTCCCCTAACCATTACACATCTCAGTTTCTTTCAGGTCACGGCGCCTTCAAGGCGAAACTAAAGGCGCTGAACATAACGACGGAAGGAATCTGCGAGTGCGGCGAAGAGGACACGGTTTTGCACCACATCGTCGACTGTCCGGTCTTTGACCCCCAGAGAGTTGCTCTGGAGGAAATTCTTGGCGGAAGAAGCTGGCCCGAAGCAGCGAGACATCTTGTCTCAACGGCAGAGGCCTTCTCTCTCTTCGCGGATTATTGTAAAGAAACCCTCCTTATCAAGGGTTGTTAGTTTCGTAAGTCCTGTTCAGCTGGGCTTGTCGGAGTCCCGGTGATGGGGGTGGGAGCCTGTAATCTTCTCAGGTAAACCCACTCTCGAACAGGATAGGGTCGGAGTCGCTCGAGCGCGTCTCCCTTTTTTTTTTTTTTTTTTTTTTTTTTTTTTTTTTTTTTTTTTTTTTTTTTTTTTTTTTTTTTTTTTTTTTTTTTTTTTTTTCTCACACACCCTCACAACTCTTTCCTCATCCTGCAATCCTTCCGATCCCATCCCATCCTACGGAACGAGTACCTAGGGTCGTGGTACTGTGAGTGGGCCTCCCCGTGGTTCCCCGTGGGCGCGGCTGGCATCACCGTAGGGATTCGTTGCTGTGAGGATGTCAGCCGTGGCTAAACCGCTCACCCTGCCCGCCGGCAGGAGTTTTGGGTTTTTCCGAATCCGGTTTCTTCGCAGTGGTGGCTGCTGTCTGTGGGTAGAACCGTAGCGTATGCCCTAATGGGCGAGGTAGCATAGGTGCAGGCACCCCTCCGGTGCCCACCTTCACAATATACTGTCCCTATCTACTGAGTTCCAACATGGCTGCCATACGGGAAAGACGTGTCGCATCGTGCTCCGCGCTTTGTGAAAAATTTTCCGGTAAAAAGTGCATTGCCGAGAAAAAATTTATATCCCACACGTTCATCTAAGTGCAGTGAACAAACTGTGATATTAATCAACAGTGGGAGTTGATTAATTATCGTGTTATTAGTGCATAATTGTGCGTACTAATTTCGAGGAGGCCATATTGATTTTACATAGTCTACGGACGATGGCGCACTCTATAGAAATCTTTGGATTGTGACTGAAGCGCCACCACATAATCGCCGATCGTCCATTGGTCGTTCGTGCTGGACAAGAAAAGCTGTAGTGGTATGACTGCATGCTACTTTAATTATTAACAGTTGGCACACCTGCGGCACTCTAACCTAAAAACTAGAAAACGCGGGAAACACTTCAGGCACGGCTCTACGGGCCCTGTCGCCCGGGGGCCTCAGGCACGGCCCTATAGACCTTGTCGCCCGTGACTTTAAAAAATTTTCTGGAAATTTTCCAAAATTTCACAAATTTTGAAAATACCGGCTTCGGTAAACTAAAACACGCAGCCAAGTTGGAACTTCTCAAAATTAATGGTGGGCGTGTTCCATGACCGCATACTGAGAAAAATGTTGCTTTCGAAACCGAAAGCAATGCGACTATTGTACTTAAAAACTACATAGTCGGTATAGCCTGCGGGCTTACGTCGCTTTAAAAGCTAAAAGCAATGCGACTATTGAACTTAGAAATAGTCGACATAGCCTACGGGCTTAATTGTTCTCGAGACTTGAAAGCAATGCGACTATCGGACTTGGAAAAATTCTAAGACGATGGTTTAGCCTTCGGGCATAATATTGCTCTTCAGTTTCGAAAGCAATGCGACTATCGGACTTAGAAAATTTTTTTTTTTTTTTTTTTTTTTTTTTTTTTTTTTTTTTTTTTTTTTTTTTTTTTTTTGAAGTATTGCGACTATTGAACTTAGTATAAAATCGGTAATTAGAGTAAATTATTTAGAGTACGTAAATTTTGCTTTCGGGGCTTGGAAGCAATGCGACTATCGGACTTAGAAAATTTCTAGGTCGATGGTATAGCCTTCGGGCTTAATGTTGCTTCTAAGTTCCGAAAGCAATGCGACTATCGGACTTAGAAAAATTCCGATGAGTCGACGAAATGTTATATGAATGCTTTCCGAAAGCAATGCGACTATCGGACTTAGAAAAATTCCGATGGTCGCCGAAATGCTATACGAATGCTTTCCGAAAGCAATGCGACTATCGGACTTAGAATTTTTTTTTTTTTTTTTTTTTTTTTTTTTTTTTTTTTTTTTTTTTTTTTTTTTTTTTTTTTTTTCCTTCTTAGCAGTATGTTCATTTCGCTATTGTTGCGGTCATCGAACCTCCGCCCACCATTAATGGAAGAATACGTAAGTATTCTTCCCATCTCTTTTTTTTTTTTTTTTTTTTTTTTTTTTTTTTTTTTTTTTTTTTTTTTTTTCTTCCAGCTAAAGTCTTCTTCGCAACTTCTTTCCTTACGTTCAATTAAGAAGTTGCTTCCGTACACATCATGATGGTTGTCCGTGGGGAAAAATATTCCGGAGGTAAAATAGCCTCCCGTTCGGATCTCCGGGTGGAGGCTTTCCCAGGGGCGGTTAACGTGATCAGGAGAAGTTCGCGCATAGCATCGCTCAACGCGGCATGCGCGCCCCCGAAGACGACGAGTGGATGCACGTCCGGCGTAGGGCAGCGTAGGAACGCAGCAACCCGCCGGTCGAGTGCCCGAACGTCGTCCAAGGCTACTGACCGCGCGACCCCCCGCTGCGTTCCTTGCCCCGTACAACCCGGACTGCATCAGGTGTTAGCCAATCTTCAAGAGGCTATTATCGTATTAGAGAGGTGCGACAGGGTCTTGCCACGGCCATCTTCCAAGGCCAAGCAAACGATCATCGAAGATAACCTATCCGGGAACACAGAGATAAACGAAATACGCGAAATCGGCCCTTCCAGTCCGAACAATAGGCAAGCAGAATCTACGATAGACAAAGAACCGGTTGCCACGCGTCCGCGAACACGAGCGTACGTCCGCGCGCAATCCCCGCAAACCCTCCCAGAATCGGAACATATGCCCCCAGCCTTCACGAAAAATTATAACCTACGCAATAACACAAGACGCGCAGCGAATAGAAATAACCCCCTACCACCTATTGTAGAGATCGACATAGATCAAGTCGGGGAAAGTATAGTTATACCCCTAGAATCGGAAGCGACTACGCTAATAGGCGACGCCCCGTCTGAACACCCCGAAGAAACAGATATAGGCGTAACGCAGGAAATCAATGGTGTTACAAGCGCGAACACCGAACCAAAAGCACCGCGAGTCACCTTCGCCGAGCCTTGTGCCACGATAAACGAAATCGACACGACCCCCATCGTCAATTCCCCCCCCCATACCAACCGCGCGTTTCCAAAAATCCACCTCCTGCAGCTTAATATGGGGCGCTCTAGGACGGTAACGGGAGAAGTTCGCGAACTGATCAGCGATAAACGCTTAGATGTATTACTCCTGCAGGAGCCATACGTCCAAAAGCACGGGACAGGATACGAGATCACCGGTCTAGGCAGCGGAACTAAAATAGCGGCCACTCGGGATGAGAGACCATGGTCTGCTATCGCGGCGACCAACCCGAATCTCGCGTTGCTTTTCATCTCGCAGCTCAGCACCCCGCACTGCGTATGTGCGGAAGTGCAAGCACCCGGCTTCTCTTTCTACGTCGTTTCGCACTATTTTCAATTTAGCGACGAAATAGAGGAGCACCTTAGGCACCTGGATACGGTACTTCGTGCCCTAAGGGGGGAGAGAGTTATAATTTCGCTGGACGCCAATGCGCGCTCACCTCTCTGGGGCCCTCAGAGCACAGACGAGAGAGGTTCGAAATTAGAAGCCCTCATCCGGGCATCCGGACTAAAGGTAATCAACGACGTTAAGCAGCCCCCCACATTCTGGACGACGAGAGGCTCCTCATATATCGATGTTACCCTCTCGTCGCAATCCATGAGCCGATTCATTGGCCAATGGAAAGTTAGATCGGGATGGACGTCCAGCGACCACAACTCAATAGATATCGTGTTACAACCCCCGAAGACTGAACCGTGTCGAGGGGGGGCGCTCGGGGGGCGGGGAACAGGAGGTTCAACACCAGGAGAGCCGACTGGGACCTTTTCACTGAGCGTCTTCTCTCCCTTTCCACGGCTAGGCTGGAGGGAAGTAGTCTAGGATCGGCTTCTGAGGTAGAGGCACGAGCTAATGCGCTCACAAGTGTCCTACAAACCGCGTGCTCTGAATCAATGCCACGGAAAAAGGCCCATCGGAAGTCCAACCCGTGGTGGACGTCAGCATTAACGACACAGAAGAAGGCGTTGTCCAGGCTTAGGCGCGCGTTCCAACGAGAGAAAGTCGATCCGACTCGTCTCGAGTTGATGCGGGAATATAGGACGTCGCTCCGAGCCTATAGTAAGGCGATACGGCGCGCAAAAATAGAAAGTTGGAGGGAATTCGTAACGGAGCAGGGTAACAAAGATCCGTGGGGATATACCTATAAACAGCAGGCGGGTAAACTTCGCGTAGAAAGGGTGATCAACACCCTGAAAAGAGACGGAAAAAAGACTATGAACGTCCGCGAAACGGCGAAAGTCCTCCTCGACACACATGTCCCGGACGACTGCGAGTCCGAGGACACGAATGAACAACGCGCGGTGCGAAACACCTCTAGAGATGCCCCGGAAACCGTTGACGCCCCTCCCTTCACAGCGGATGAGGTGGCGCGAGTTATAAAGTCCCTCAGAAACGGAAAGGCCCCGGGGCCCGACCTCATTGAGGTGTGCGTGCTCAAAAGAGCATTTGCCACCATCCCCTCCCACTTCGTAGACCTTTTTAACGGCTGCCTCCAGTGGGGCACTTTCCCATCCATTTGGAAAGAAGGCTCCTTAAGAGCACTCCTTAAAGGCGTAGATAAAGACGCGGAAGACCCCAAATCCTACAGGCCCATATGCCTCCTCTCGGTCGTAGGAAAAGTTCTAGAAAGGCTGCTCAAGATGCGCCTAGAAGCTACATCCCTTGCGCCGGGTAAACTCTCGGATACACAATACGGCTTCGTCCCAGGACGCTCCACCGAGGACGCGATAGTCGAGATGCGCCGAATCGTTTCTGCCTCCTCACGGAGATACGTCATTGCACTGCTATTCGACATCTCGGGAGCCTTTGATAATGTCTGGTGGCCCTTGGTTCTCAAGGCACTCCGGGATCGAGACTGCCCGAGGAATGTCTTCAACGTAATGAATAACTACTTCGCGGACCGTAGAGTTAAGATAGCACTGGGAGAGCATGAGATTTCCAAGCAGGCTTCGAGAGGCTGCCCACAAGGTTCGGTCCTAGGCCCCTCCTGCTGGAACCTCATGTTTGACCAGCTCCTTCGAATCCTCGAGAAATCATCGGAAATCAACGCAATCGCGTACGCGGACGACCTACTCGTTATTATCGACGGTGACTCTAGGAAGGAGCTAGAGGAGGTAGGGAACCGTGCGGTTAAGAGCATCACGGAATGGTGCTCCGCGGCGAAACTTACAATCTCAGAACGGAAAACGGAGGCTATCGTTCTGAAGAGCGACTGGGTCAAGAGGAAACCCATAGGGAGAAGGGGGGGACTCCGACCAGATAGGAAGCGTAAAACGTCGAAAAAGACGGACTTAGCCAGTAGGCCACCTTCTATAAAGATAGGGGGTAGTAGCATCAGATTCAAGGGATCAGTTAGATATCTCGGTATCCACTTTGATAAAGGACTAGGAGTTTCGACGCATTGCCGGTATCTAAATGATAAGGTCGGGCCCCTTTTCGCAAAATTAGGAAGGTTAGCGGCTAGGGAATGGGGGCTCCGTCATTATGCCCTACGGACTCTATACCGAGGCGTATTTACGCCCACGGTCACGTATGCAGCGGCGGGATGGTCAGACCTCTGCACCGAAGGGGACCTTAAAAGGCTAAGCGCGACCCAGCGATCGGCCCTCATCTCGGTTACATCCGCGTACCGGACGACAGCGACTGAATCCCTCTGCGTAATAGCGGGAGAACCACCGATCGACCTCCAACTCCTTAAACGTAGGAAGATTTACGAAATAAGAAAGAATAGGAAGAACGGGACCATAACGCGTAGACTGGAAGGCGCAGAGAACAAACGTGCGGTAAGATTAGGAATAGAGGACGAAATTTACAGGATTTGGCAATCTAGGTGGGAGCTCTCCACAAAGGGACGGATCACACACGCGTACTTCCCGGACATCAAGACAAGGATGGGTGCCCGCTTCATCTCCCCTAACCATTACACATCTCAGTTTCTTTCAGGTCACGGCGCCTTCAAGGCGAAACTAAAGGCGCTGAACATAACGACGGAAGGAACCTGCGAGTGCGGCGAAGAGGACACGGTTTTGCACCACATCGTCGACTGTCCGGTCTTTGACCCCCAGAGAGTTGCTCTGGAGGAAATTCTTCGCGGAAGAAGCTGGCCCGAAGCAGCGAGACATCTTGTCTCAACGGCAGAGGCCTTCTCTCTCTTCGCGGATTATTGTAAAGAAACCCTCCTTATCAAGGGTTGTTAGTTTCGTAAGTCCTGTTCAGCTGGGCTTGTCGGAGTCCCGGTGATGGGGGTGGGAGCCTGTAATCTTCTCAGGTAAACCCACTCTCGAACAGGATAGGGTCGGAGTCGCTCGAGCGCGTCTCCCTTTTTTTTTTTTTTTTTTTTTTTTTTTTTTTTTTTTTTTTTTTTTTTTTTTTTTTTTCTCACACACCCTCACAACTCTTTCCTCATCCTGCAATCCTTCCGATCCCATCCCATCCTACGGAACGAGTACCTAGGGTCGTGGTACTGTGAGTGGGCCTCCCCGTGGTTCCCCGTGGGCGCGGCTGGCATCACCGTAGGGATTCGTTGCTGTGAGGATGTCAGCCGTGGCTAAACCGCTCACCCTGCCCGCCGGCAGGAGTTTTGGGTTTTTCCGAATCCGGTTTCTTCGCAGTGGTGGCTGCTGTCTGTGGGTAGAACCGTAGCGTATGCCCTAATGGGCGAGGTAGCATAGGTGCAGGCACCCCTCCGGTGCCCACCTTCACAATATACTGTCCCTATCTACTGGAGTTCCAACATGGCTGCCATACGGGAAAGACGTGTCGCATCGTGCTCCGCGCTTTGTGAAAAATTTTCCGGTAAAAAGTGCATTGCCGAGAAAAAATTTATATCCCACACGTTCATCTAAGTGCAGTGAACAAACTGTGATATTAATCAACAGTGGGAGTTGATTAATTATCGTGTTATTAGTGCATAATTGTGCGTACTAATTTCGAGGAGGCCATATTGATTTTACATAGTCTACGGACGATGGCGCACTCTATAGAAATCTTTGGATTGTGACTGAAGCGCCACCACATAATCGCCGATCGTCCATTGGTCGTTCGTGCTGGACAAGAAAAGCTGTAGTGGTATGACTGCATGCTACTTTAATTATTAACAGTTGGCACACCTGCGGCACTCTAACCTAAAAAATTGAAAACGCGGGAAACACTTCAGGCACGGCTCTACGGGCCCTGTCGCCCGGGGGCCTCAGGCACGGCCCTATAGACCTTGTCGCCCGTGACTTTAAAAAATTTTCTGGAAATTTTCCAAAATTTCACAAATTTTGAAAATACCGGTTTCGGTAAACTAAAACACGCAGCCAAGTTGGAACTTCTCAAAATTAATGGTGGGCGTGTTCCATGACCGCATACTGAGAAAAATGTTGCTTTCGAAACCGAAAGCAATGCGACTATTGTACTTAAAAATTACATAGTCGGTATAGCCTGCGGGCTTACGTCGCTTTAAAAGCTAAAAGCAATGCGACTATTGAACTTAGAAATAGTCGACATAGCCTACGGGCTTAATTGTTCTCGAGACTTGAAAGCAATGCGACTATCGGACTTAGAAAATTCTAAGACGATGGTTTAGCCTTCGGGCATAATATTGCTCTTCAGTTTCGAAAGCAATGCGACTATCGGACTTAGAAAATTTTTTTTTTTTTTTTTTTTTTTTTTTTTTTTTTTTTTTTTTTTTTTTTTTTTTTTTTGAACTATTGAACTTAGTATAAAATCGGTAATTAGAGTAAATTATTTAGAGTACGTAAATATTGCTTTCGGGGCTTGAAAGCAATGCGACTATCGGACTTAGAAAATTTCTAGGTCGATGGTATAGCCTTCGGGCTTAATGTTGCTTCTAAGTTCCGAAAGCAATGCGACTATCGGACTTAGAAAAATTCCGATGAGTCGACGAAATGTTATATGAATGCTTTCCGAAAGCAATGCGACTATCGGACTTAGAAAAATTCCGATAGTCGTTGAAATGCTATACGAATGCTTTCCGAAAGCAATGCGACTATCGGACTTAGAATTTTTTTTTTTTCTTTTTTTTTTTTTTTTTTTTTTTTTTTTTTTTTTTTTTTTTTTCTTAGCAGTATGTTCATTTCGCTATTGTTGCGGTCATCGAACCTCCGACCACCATTAATGGAAGAATACGTAAGTATTCTTCCCATCCTTTTTTTTTTTTTTTTTTTTTTTTTTTTTTTTTTTTTTTTTTTTTTTTTCTCTTCCAGCTAAAGTCTTCTTCGCAACTTCTTTCCTTACGTTCAATTAAGAAGTTGCTTCCGTACACATCATGATGGTTGTCCGTGGGGAAAAATATTCCGGAGGTAAAATAGCCTCCCGTTCGGATCTCCGGGTGGAGGCTTTCCCAGGGGCGGTTAACGTGATCAGGAGAAGTTCGCGCATAGCATCGCTCAACGCGGCATGCGCGCCCCCGAAGACGACGAGTGGATGCACGTCCGGCGTAGGGCAGCGTAGGAACGCAGCAACCCGCCGGTCGAGTGCCCGAACGTCGTCCAAGGCTACTGACCGCGCGACCCCCCGCTGCGTTCCTTGCCCCGTACAACCCGGACTGCATCAGGTGTTAGCCAATCTTCAAGAGGCTATTATCGTATTAGAGAGGTGCGACAGGGTCTTGCCACGGCCATCTTCCAAGGCCAAGCAAACGATCATCGAAGATAATCTATCCGGGAACACAGAGATAAACGAAATACGCGAAATCGGCCCTTCCAGTCCGAACAATAGGCAAGCAGAATCTACGATAGACAAAGAACCGGTTGCCACGCGTCCGCGAACACGAGCGTACGTCCGCGCGCAATCCCCGCAAACCCTCTCAGAATCGGAACATATGCCCCCAGCCTTCACGAAAAATTATAACCTACGCAATAACACAAGACGCGCAGCGAATAGAAATAACCCCCTACCACCTATCGTAGAGATCGACATAGATCAAGTCGGGGAAAGTATAGTTATACCCCTAGAATCGGAAGCGACTACGCTAATAGGCGACGCCCCGTCTGAACACCCCGAAGAAACAGATATAGGCGTAACGCAGGAAATCAATGGTGTTACAAGCGCGAACACCGAACCAAAAGCACCGCGAGTCACCTTCGCCGAGCCTTGTGCCACGATAAACGAAATCGACACGACCCCCATCGTCAATTCCCCCCCCCATACCATCCGCGCGTTTCCAAAAATCCACCTCCTGCAGCTTAATATGGGGCGCTCTAGGACGGTAACGGGAGAAGTTCGCGAACTGATCAGCGATAAACGCATAGATGTATTACTCCTGCAGGAGCCATACGTCCAAAAGCACGGGACAGGATACGAGATCACCGGTCTAGGCAGCGGAACTAGAATAGCGGCCACTCGGGATGAGAGACCATGGTCTGCTATCGCGGCGACCAACCCGAATCTCGCGTTGCTTTTCATCTCGCAGCTCAGCACCCCGCACTGCGTATGTGCGGAAGTGCAAGCACCCGGCTTCTCTTTCTACGTCGTTTCGCATTATTTTCAATTTAGCGACGAAATAGAGGAGCACCTTAGGCACCTGGATACGGTACTTCGTGCCCTAAGGGGGGAGAGAGTAATAATTTCGCTGGACGCCAATGCGCGCTCACCTCTCTGGGGCCCTCAGAGCACAGACGAGAGAGGTTCGAAATTAGAAGCCCTCATCCGGGCATCCGGACTAAAGGTAATCAACGACGTTAAGCAGCCCCCCACATTCTGGACGACGAGAGGCTCCTCATATATCGATGTTACCCTCTCGTCGCAATCCATGAGCCGATTCATTGGCCAATGGAAAGTTAGATCGGGATGGACGTCCAGCGACCACAACTCAATAGATATCGTGTTACAACCCCCGAAGACTGAACCGTGTCGAGGGGGGGGCGCTCGGGGGGCGGGGAACAGGAGGTTCAACACCAGGAGAGCCGACTGGGACCTTTTCACTGAGCGTCTTCTCTCCCTTTCCACGGCTAGGCTGGAGGGAAGTAGTCTAGGATCGGCTTCTGAGGTAGAGGCACGAGCTAATGCGCTCACAAGTGTCCTACAAACCGCGTGCTCTGAATCAATGCCACGGAAAAAGGCCCATCGGAAGTCCAACCCGTGGTGGACGTCAGCATTAACGACACAGAAGAAGGCGTTGTCCAGGCTTAGGCGCGCGTTCCAACGAGAGAAAGTCGATCCGACTCGTCTCGAGTTGATGCGGGAATATAGGACGTCGCTCCGAGCCTATAGTAAGGCGATACGGCGCGCAAAAATAGAAAGTTGGAGGGAATTCGTAACGGAGCAGGGTAACAAAGATCCGTGGGGATATACCTATAAACAGCAGGCGGGTAAACTTCGCGTAGAAAGGGTGATCAACACCCTGAAAAGAGACGGAAAAAAGACTATGAACGTCCGCGAAACGGCGAAAGTCCTCCTCGACACACATGTCCCGGACGACTGCGAGTCCGAGGACACGAATGAACAACGCGCGGTGCGAAACACCTCTAGAGATGCCCCGGAAACCGTTGACGCCCCTCCCTTCACAGCGGAAGAGGTGGCGCGAGTTATAAAGTCCCTCAAAAACGGAAAGGCCCCGGGGCCCGACCTCATTGAGGTGTGCGTGCTCAAAAGAGCATTTGCCACCATCCCCTCCCACCTCGTAGACCTTTTTAACGGCTGCCTCCAGTGGGGCACTTTCCCATCCATTTGGAAAGAAGGCTCCTTAAGAGCACTCCTTAAAGGCGTAGATAAAGACGCGGAAGACCCCAAATCCTACAGGCCCATATGCCTCCTCTCGGTCGTAGGAAAAGTTCTAGAAAGGCTGCTCAAGATGCGCCTAGAAGCTACATCCCTTGCGCCGGGTAAACTCTCGGATACACAATACGGCTTCGTCCCAGGACGCTCCACCGAGGACGCGATAGTCGAGATGCGCCGAATCGTTTCTGCCTCCTCACGGAGATACGTCATTGCACTGCTATTCGACATCTCGGGAGCCTTTGATAATGTCTGGTGGCCCTTGGTTCTCAAGGCACTCCGGGATCGAGACTGCCCGAGGAATGTCTTCAACGTAATGACTAACTACTTCGCGGACCGTAGAGTTAAGATAGCATTGGGAGAGCATGAGATTTCCAAGCAGGCTTCGAGAGGCTGCCCACAAGGTTCGGTCCTAGGCCCCTCCTGCTGGAACCTCATGTTTGACCAGCTCCTTCGAATCCTCGAGAAATCATCGGAAATCAACGCAATCGCGTACGCGGACGACCTACTCGTTATTATCGACGGTGACTCTAGGAGGGAACTAGAGGAGGTAGGGAACCGTGCGGTTAAGAGCATCACGGAATGGTGCTCCGCGGCGAAACTTACAATCTCAGAACGGAAAACGGAGGCTATCGTTCTGAAGAGCGACTGGGTCAAGAGGAAACCCATAGGGAGAAGGGGGGGACTCCGACCAGATAGGAAGCGTAAAACGTCGAAAAAAACGGACTTAGCCAGTAGGCCACCTACTATAAAGATAGGGGGTAGTAGCATCAGATTCAAGGGATCAGTTAGATATCTCGGTATCCACTTTGATAAAGGACTAGGAGTTTCGACGCATTGCCGGTATCTAAATGATAAGGTCGGGCCCCTTTTCGCAAAATTAGGAAGGTTAGCGGCTAGGGAATGGGGGCTCCGTCATTATGCCCTACGGACTCTATACCGAGGCGTATTTACGCCCACGGTCACGTATGCAGCGGCGGGATGGTCAGACCTCTGCACCGAAGGGGACCTTAAAAGGCTAAGCGCGACCCAGCGATCGGCCCTCATCTCGGTTACATCCGCGTACCGGACGACAGCGACTGAATCCCTCTGCGTAATAGCGGGAGAACCACCGGTCGACCTCCAACTCCTTAAACGTAGGAAGATTTACGAAATAAGAAAGAATAGGAAGAACGGGACCATAACGCGTAGACTGGAAGGCGCAGAGAACAAACGTGCGGTAAGATTAGGAATAGAGGACGAAATTTACAGGATTTGGCAATCTAGGTGGGAGCTCTCCACAAAGGGACGGATCACACACGCGTACTTCCCGGACATCAAGACAAGGATGGGTGCCCGCTTCATCTCCCCTAACCATTACACATCTCAGTTTCTTTCAGGTCACGGCGCCTTCAAGGCGAAACTAAAGGCGCTGAACATAACGACGGAAGGAACCTGCGAGTGCGGCGAAGAGCACACGGTTTTGCACCACATCGTCGACTGTCCGGTCTTTGACCCCCAGAGAGTTGCTCTGGAGGAAATTCTTCGCGGAAGAAGCTGGCCCGAAGCAGCGAGACATCTTGTCTCAACGGCAGAGGCCTTCTCTCTCTTCGCGGATTATTGTAAAGAAACCCTCCTTATCAAGGGTTGTTAGTTTCGTAAGTCCTGTTCAGCTGGGCTTGTCGGAGTCCCGGTGATGGGGGTGGGAGCCTGTAATCTTCTCAGGTAAACCCACTCTCGAACAGGATAGGGTCGGAGTCGCTCGAGCGCGTCTCCCTTTTTTTTTTTTTTTTTTTTTTTTCTCTCACACACCCTCACAACTCTTTCCTCATCCTGCAATCCTTCCGATCCCATCCCATCCTACGGAACGAGTACCTAGGGTCGTGGTACTGTGAGTGGGCCTCCCCGTGGTTCCCCGTGGGCGCGGCTGGCATCACCGTAGGGATTCGTTGCTGTGAGGATGTCAGCCGTGGCTAAACCGCTCACCCTGCCCGCCGGCAGGAGTTTTGGGTTTTTCCGAATCCGGTTTCTTCGCAGTGGTGGCTGCTGTCTGTGGGTAGAACCGTAGCGTATGCCCTAATGGGCGAGGTAGCATAGGTGCAGGCACCCCTCCGGTGCCCACCTTCACAATATACTGTCCCTATCTACTAGTTCCAACATGGCTGCCATACGGGAAAGACGTGTCGCATCGTGCTCCGCGCTTTGTGAAAAATTTTCCGGTAAAAAGTGCATTGCCGAGAAAAAATTTATATCCCACACGTTCATCTAAGTGCAGTGAACAAACTGTGATATTAATCAACAGTGGGAGTTGATTAATTATCGTGTTATTAGTGCATAATTGTGCGTACTAATTTCGAGGAGGCCATATTGATTTTACATAGTCTACGGACGATGGCGCACTCTATAGAAATCTTTGGATTGTGACTGAAGCGCCACCACATAATCGCCGATCGTCCATTGGTCGTTCGTGCTGGACAAGAAAAGCTGTAGTGGTATGACTGCATGCTACTTTAATTATTAACAGTTGGCACACCTGCGGCACTCTAACCTAAAAATTAGAAAACGCGGGAAACACTTCAGGCACGGCTCTACGGGCCCTGTCGCCCGGGGGCCTCAGGCACGGCCCTATAGACCTTGTCGCCCGTGACTTTAAAAAATTTTCTGGAAATTTTCCAAAATTTCACAAATTTTGAAAATACCGGTTTCGGTAAACTAAAACACGCAGCCAAGTTGGAACTTCTCAAAATTAATGGTGGGCGTGTTCCATGACCGCATACTGAGAAAAATGTTGCTTTCGAAACCGAAAGCAATGCGACTATTGTACTTAAAAATTACATAGTCGGTATAGCCTGCGGGCTTACGTCGCTTTAAAAGCTAAAAGCAATGCGACTATTGAACTTAGAAATAGTCGACATAGCCTACGGGCTTAATTGTTCTCGAGACTTGAAAGCAATGCGACTATCGGACTTAGAAAATTCTAAGACGATGGTTTAGCCTTCGGGCATAATATTGCTCTTCAGTTTCGAAAGCAATGCGACTATCGGACTTAGAAAATTTTTTTTTTTTTTTTTTTTTTTTTTTTTTTTTTTTTTTTTTTTTGAACTATTGAACTTAGTATAAAATCGGTAATTAGAGTAAATTATTTAGAGTACGTAAATATTGCTTTCGGGGCTTGGAAGCAATGCGACTATCGGACTTAGAAAATTTCTAGGTCGATGGTATAGCCTTCGGGCTTAATGTTGCTTCTAAGTTCCGAAAGCAATGCGACTATCGGACTTAGAAAAATTCCGATGAGTCGACGAAATGTTATATGAATGCTTTCCGAAAGCAATGCGACTATCGGACTTAGAAAAATTCCGATAGTCGTTGAAATGCTATACGAATGCTTTCCGAAAGCAATGCGACTATCGGACTTAGAATTTTTTTTTTTTTTTTTTTTTTTTTTTTTTTTTTTTTTTTTTTTTTTTTTTTTTTCTTAGCAGTATGTTCATTTCGCTATTGTTGCGGTCATCGAACCTCCGACCACCATTAATGGAAGAATACGTAAGTATTCTTCCCATCCTTTTTTTTTTTTTTTTTTTTTTTTTTTTTTTTTTTTTTTTTTTTTTTTTTCTCTTCCAGCTAAAGTCTTCTTCTCAACTTCTTTCCTTACGTTCAATTAAGAAGTTGCTTCCGTACACATCATGATGGTTGTCCGTGGGGAAAAATATTCCGGAGGTAAAATAGCCTCCCGTTCGGATCTCCGGGTGGAGGCTTTCCCAGGGGCGGTTAACGTGATCAGGAGAAGTTCGCGCATAGCATCGCTCAACGCGGCATGCGCGCCCCCGAAGACGACGAGTGGATGCACGTCCGGCGTAGGGCAGCGTAGGAACGCAGCAACCCGCCGGTCGAGTGCCCGAACGTCGTCCAAGGCTACTGACCGCGCGACCCCCCGCTGCGTTCCTTGCCCCGTACAACCCGGACTGCATCAGGTGTTAGCCAATCTTCAAGAGGCTATTATCGTATTAAAGAGGTGCGACAGGGTCTTGCCACGGCCATCTTCCAAGGCCAAGCAAACGATCATCGAAGATAATCTATCCGGGAACACAGAGATAAACGAAATACGCGAAATCGGCCCTTCCAGTCCGAACAATAGGCAAGCAGAATCTACGATAGACAAAGAACCGGTTGCCACGCGTCCGCGAACACGAGCGTACGTCCGCGCGCAATCCCCGCAAACCCTCTCAGAATCGGAACATATGCCCCCAGCCTTCACGAAAAATTATAACCTACGCAATAACACAAGACGCGCAGCGAATAGAAATAACCCCCTACCACCTATCGTAGAGATCGACATAGATCAAGTCGGGGAAAGTATAGTTATACCCCTAGAATCGGAAGCGACTACGCTAATAGGCGACGCCCCGTCTGAACACCCCGAAGAAACAGATATAGGCGTAACGCAGGAAATCAATGGTGTTACAAGCGCGAACACCGAACCAAAAGCACCGCGAGTCACCTTCGCCGAGCCTTGTGCCACGATAAACGAAATCGACACGACCCCCATCGTCAATTCCCCCCCCCATACCATCCGCGCGTTTCCAAAAATCCACCTCCTGCAGCTTAATATGGGGCGCTCTAGGACGGTAACGGGAGAAGTTCGCGAACTGATCAGCGATAAACGCATAGATGTATTACTCCTGCAGGAGCCATACGTCCAAAAGCACGGGACAGGATACGAGATCACCGGTCTAGGCAGCGGAACTAGAATAGCGGCCACTCGGGATGAGAGACCATGGTCTGCTATCGCGGCGATCAACCCGAATCTCGCGTTGCTTTTCATCTCGCAGCTCAGCACCCCGCACTGCGTATGTGCGGAAGTGCAAGCACCCGGCTTCTCTTTCTACGTCGTTTCGCATTATTTTCAATTTAGCGACGAAATAGAGGAGCACCTTAGGCACCTGGATACGGTACTTCGTGCCCTAAGGGGGGAGAGAGTAATAATTTCGCTGGACGCCAATGCGCGCTCACCTCTCTGGGGCCCTCAGAGCACAGACGAGAGAGGTTCGAAATTAGAAGCCCTCATCCGGGCATCCGGATTAAAGGTAATCAACGACGTTAAGCAGCCCCCCACATTCTGGACGACGAGAGGCTCCTCATATATCGATGTTACCCTCTCGTCGCAATCCATGAGCCGATTCATTGGCCAATGGAAAGTTAGATCGGGATGGACGTCCAGCGACCACAACTCAATAGATATCGTGTTACAACCCCCGAAGACTGAACCGTGTCGAGGGGGGGGCGCTCGGGGGGCGGGGAACAGGAGGTTCAACACCAGGAGAGCCGACTGGGACCTTTTCACTGAGCGTCTTCTCTCCCTTTCCACGGCTAGGCTGGAGGGAAGTAGTCTAGGATCGGCTTCTGAGGTAGAGGCACGAGCTAATGCGCTCACAAGTGTCCTACAAACCGCGTGCTCTGAATCAATGCCACGGAAAAAGGCCCATCGGAAGTCCAACCCGTGGTGGACGTCAGCATTAACGACACAGAAGAAGGCGTTGTCCAGGCTTAGGCGCGCGTTCCAACGAGAGAAAGTCGATCCGACTCGTCTCGAGTTGATGCGGGAATATAGGACGTCGCTCCGAGCCTATAGTAAGGCGATACGGCGCGCAAAAATAGAAAGTTGGAGGGAATTCGTAACGGAGCAGGGTAACAAAGATCCGTGGGGATATACCTATAAACAGCAGGCGGGTAAACTTCGCGTAGAAAGGGTGATCAACACCCTGAAAAGAGACGGAAAAAAGACTATGAACGTCCGCGAAACGGCGAAAGTCCTCCTCGACACACATGTCCCGGACGACTGCGAGTCCGAGGACACGAATGAACAACGCGCGGTGCGAAACACCTCTAGAGATGCCCCGGAAACCGTTGACGCCCCTCCCTTCACAGCGGAAGAGGTGGCGCGAGTTATAAAGTCCCTCAAAAACGGAAAGGCCCCGGGGCCCGACCTCATTGAGGTGTGCGTGCTCAAAAGAGCATTTGCCACCATCCCCTCCCACCTCGTAGACCTTTTTAACGGCTGCCTCCAGTGGGGCACTTTCCCATCCATTTGGAAAGAAGGCTCCTTAAGAGCACTCCTTAAAGGCGTAGATAAAGACGCGGAAGACCCCAAATCCTACAGGCCCATATGCCTCCTCTCGGTCGTAGGAAAAGTTCTAGAAAGGCTGCTCAAGATGCGCCTAGAAGCTACATCCCTCGCGCCGGGTAAACTCTCGGATACACAATACGGCTTCGTCCCAGGACGCTCCACCGAGGACGCGATAGTCGAGATGCGCCGAATCGTTTCTGCCTCCTCACGGAGATACGTCATTGCACTGCTATTCGACATCTCGGGAGCCTTTGATAATGTCTGGTGGCCCTTGGTTCTCAAGGCACTCCGGGATCGAGACTGCCCGAGGAATGTCTTCAACGTAATGACTAACTACTTCGCGGACCGTAGAGTTAAGATAGCATTGGGAGAACATGAGATTTCCAAGCAGGCTTCGAGAGGCTGCCCACAAGGTTCGGTCCTAGGCCCCTCCTGCTGGAACCTCATGTTTGACCAGCTCCTTCGAATCCTCGAGAAATCATCGGAAATCAACGCAATCGCGTACGCGGACGACCTACTCGTTATTATCGACGGTGACTCTAGGAAGGAACTAGAGGAGGTAGGGAACCGTGCGGTTAAGAGCATCACGGAATGGTGCTCCGCGGCGAAACTTACAATCTCAGAACGGAAAACGGAGGCTATTGTTCTGAAGAGCGACTGGGTCAAGAGGAAACCCATAGGGAGAAGGGGGGGACTCCGACCAGATAGGAAGCGTAAAACGTCGAAAAAAACGGACTTAGCCAGTAGGCCACCTACTATAAAGATAGGGGGTAGTAGCATCAGATTCAAGGGATCAGTTAGATATCTCGGTATCCACTTTGATAAAGGACTAGGAGTTTCGACGCATTGCCGGTATCTAAATGATAAGGTCGGGCCCCTTTTCGCAAAATTAGGAAGGTTAGCGGCTAGGGAATGGGGGCTCCGTCATTATGCCCTACGGACTCTATACCGAGGCGTATTTACGCCCACGGTCACGTATGC
>NC_060967.1:5464938-5469738 GCF_910589235.1 Vespa crabro
GTGCTCCCCTATATATACCGATTATGCGGCCGAGTGGTCGGCGACGCTGGACGAAATACACGGCGTCTTATGGGAACAATCTTTCGATTGAATCGCCCAAATGGTATTCGTCGTGAAACACTATCAAACGACCTCTTATACTATACCGATTGACATTTCTCCCATTTCTATCACTCTGTGGATAAATTTCTTTTATTTTTTTTTATATGTAATTTTGAATTGGAAACTTATGTGAATGGGAGTTTAATTCGCGCAATAGGAGACTTAGTTGATACAGGCAATACGGTGTATCACTCTCCCCCCAGGTCTCCTTCACATTAAAAGAGACTGTGTTTTCAAATTCTGAACGAAACGTGCGTTTCGTTTCCATCGTCCTCTTTTTCTAATAGTATATGTTGGACGAATCGTGCATTTTGGTCGGATCATGCTTTTCAGACCATCCGTGGATTTTGGTCTTTTCGTGCAAGCCGACCGGGGTGCTCCCCTATATATACCGATTATGCGGCCGAGTGGTCGGCGATGCTGGACGAAATACACGGCGTCTTATGGGAACAATCTTTCGATTGAATCGCCCAAATGGTATTCGTCGTGAAACACTATCAAACGACCTCTTATACTATACCGATTGACATTTCTCCCATTTCTATCACTCTGTGGATAAATTTCTTTTATTTTTTTTTATATGTAATTTTGAATTGGAAACTTATGTGAATGGGAGTTTAATTCGCGCAATAGGAGACTTAGTTGATACAGGCAATACGGTGTATCACTCTCCCCCCAGGTCTCCTTCACATTGAAAGAGACTGTGTTTTCAAATTCTGAACGAAACGTGCGTTTCGTTTCCATCGTCCTCTTTTTCTAATAGTATATGTTGGACGAATCGTGCATTTTGGTCGGATCATGCTTTTCAGACCATCCGTGGATTTTGGTCTTTTCGTGCAAGCCGACCGGGGTGCTCCCCTATATATACCGATTATGCGGCCGAGTGGTCGGCGATGCTGGACGAAATACACGGCGTCTTATGGGAACAATCTTTCGATTGAATCGCCCAAATGGTATTCGTCGTGAAACACTATCAAACGACCTCTTATACTATACCGATTGACATTTCTCCCATTTCTATCACTCTGTGGATAAATTTCTTTTATTTTTTTTTATATGTAATTTTGAATTGGAAACTTATGTGAATGGGAGTTTAATTCGCGCAATAGGAGACTTAGTTGATACAGGCAATACGGTGTATCACTCTCCCCCCAGGTCTCCTTCACATTAAAAGAGACTGTGTTTTCAAATTCTGAACGAAACGTGCGTTTCGTTTCCATCGTCCTCTTTTTCTAATAGTATATGTTGGACGAATCGTGCATTTTGGTCGGATCATGCTTTTCAGACCATCCGTGGATTTTGGTCTTTTCGTGCAAGCCGACCGGGGTGCTCCCCTATATATACCGATTATGCGGCCGAGTGGTCGGCGATGCTGGACGAAATACACGGCGTCTTATGGGAACAATCTTTCGATTGAATCGCCCAAATGGTATTCGTCGTGAAACACTATCAAACGACCTCTTATACTATACCGATTGTCATTTCTCCCATTTCTATCACTCTGTGGATAAATTTCTTTTATTTTTTTTTATATGTAATTTTGAATTGGAAACTTATGTGAATGGGAGTTTAATTCGCGCAATAGGAGACTTGGTTGATACAGGCAATACGGTGTATCACTCTCCCCCCAGGTCTCCTTCACATTAAAAGAGACTGTGTTTTCAAATTCTGAACGAAACGTGCGTTTCGTTTCCATCGTCCTCTTTTTCTAATAGTATATGTTGGACGAATCGTGCATTTTGGTCGGATCAAGCTTTTCAGACCATCCGTGGATTTTGGTCTTTTCGTGCAAGCCGACCGGGGTGCTCCCCTATATATACCGATTATGCGGCCGAGTGGTCGGCGACGCTGGACGAAATACACGGCGTCTTATGGGAACAATCTTCCGATTGAATCGCCCAAACGGTATCCGTCGAGAAACATTATCAATCGTCCTTCTATACCATTCTAGACGTTCATTTACCCTTTTTATATAATCCGTGAATATATTTGGTACAAAAATGTCGTTTTCTACCAAGAATTGTTAATTACAATTGTTTTTGGAAATTAATGAATTTTCAACAATAAGCGCGTATTGTATCGACGAAGGAACGTTAAATAAAGCGTATCCATTGATTTGTTTCGAAATATTTACAAAACTCCACTTTTTATCAATTTGTTAATTAAGGCGTTCAACGAGAACTTTGTTATACATCACAATATCGTTCTTTAATTTGTTATTAACGATCGGAAGAGCAAAAATATCGTTTTCGTCAACGAATTGTTAATAACAATTGGTTTTGCAAATTAATAAATTTTTAACAATAAACGCGTATTGTATCGACGTAGAAACGTTAAATAAAGCGTATCCATTGATTTGTTTCGAAAAATTTAGAAAACTACACTTTTTATCCATTTGTTAATTAAGGCGTTCAACGAGAACTTTGTTATACATCACTATATCGTTTTTTTATTTGACATTATCGATCGGAAGAACGAAAATATCGTTTTTGTCGATTATTTGTTAATAACAATTTTTATTGCAAATTAATAAATTTTTAACAATAAAAGCGTGTCGTATCGACGAAGGAACGTTAAATAAAGCGTATTCATCGATTTTTTTTGAAAAATTCACAAAACTCCACTTTTTATCCATTTGTTAATTAAGGCGTTCAACGAGAACTTTGTTATACATCACTATATCGTTTTTTTATTTGACATTATCCATCGGAAGAATGAAAATATCGTTTTTGTCGATTATTTGTTAATAACAATTTTTATTGCAAATTAATAAATTTTTAACAATAAATGCGTGTCGTATCGACGAAGGAACGTTAAATAAAGCGTATTCATCGATTTTTTTTGAAATATTTACAAAACTCCACTTTTTATCCATTTGTTAATTAAGGCGTAAAATGGGAACTTTGTTATACATCACTATATCGTTTTTTTATTTGACATTATCGATCGGAACAATGAAAATATCGTTTTTGTCGATTATTTGTTAATAACAATTGTTATTGCAAATTAATAAATTTTTAACAATAAAAGCGTATTGTATCGACGAAGGAACGTTAATTAAAGCGTATCCATCGATTTGTTTTGAAAAATCTATAAAACTCTACTTTTTATCCATTTGTTAATTAAGGCGTTCAACGAGAACTTTGTTATACATCACTATATCGTTTTTTTATTTGACATTATCGATCGGAACAATGAAAATATCGTTTTTGTCGATTATTTGTTAATAACAATTGTTATTGCAAATTAATAAATTTTTAACAATAAAAGCGTGTTGTATCGACGAAGGAACGTTAAATAAAGCGTATCCATCGATTTGTTTTGAAAAATCTATAAAACTCTACTTTTTATCCATTTGTTAATTAAGGCGTAAAATGGGAACTTTGTTATACATCACTATATCGTTTTTTTATTTGACATTGTCGATCGGAAGAATGAAAATATCGTTTTTGTCGATTATTTGTTAATAACAATTGTTATTGCAAATTAATAAATTTTTAACAATAAAAGCATGTTGTATCGACGAAGGAACGTTAAATAAAGCGTATCCATCGATTTGTTTTGAAAAATCTATAAAACTACACTTTTTATCCATTTGTTAATTAAGGATGTTAAAAATGACAATGTTATAACATAGGATTACTTAATTAGATACGTATTAATTATTTGGTTTATTAAAAAAATCGATTTCAAAAACAAATGTTTTTTTGCCAATAATATATTTTTAATTTGCAATATTATTTATAATTTTTATTTTTTTTTATGTTACTTTTGTTAATAATAATGTGTTTAAACGTGAGGAAACGTTTAGTAATGTATAGGAGCTCAATAAACAAAGTTTTTAAAAATTGGTCTTTTCGTTTGGCACTTTATTCCCATAAGACTCCATGTATTTCACCGTGTGTCGCCGACCACTCGGCCGCATAATCGGTATATATAAGGGAACGTATGTTTCGGCTTGCACGAAAAGACCAAAATTGGCGAATCGTTCGAAATGCTCGATTCGACCAAAATGCACGATTCGCCCAAAGTGCATGATTATTTCGAAACGCATGATTCGCCCAAAATGCACGTTTCGACCAAAATGTACGATTCGACCAAAACGCACGATTCGTACATAATGTACGATTCGAGACTAAGTTTCGAAAATGTTATACGAATGAACGAACGAGATTGATTCTTCTTTCGTTAAGAGTACATTTCTTTTTCTAAGTACTAAGAGAATTATTCGTAAGTATTATAACGAATATGAAACTTATACGAATGGGTCACTTAGAAAAAATTACGAAATGTCTTCTTATTGTAAACCTATACGAATGGGAGAAATAGTCGAAAGTCTCACCGAGCTGGGGCGGTGAAACTTTTTCCAATGCCAAAGTTTATTGGAAACTTATACGATTAACACGACGCTCTACTTAGTCTATGTTTTTTGGCGGGAATCGATTGGTCGATTCGTTCGGCACTATATTCCCATAAGACTCCATGTATTTCACCGCGTGTCGCCGACCACTCGGCCGCATAATCGGTATATATAAGGGAGCATATAGGTCGGCTTGCACGATTCGCCCAAAATGCACGTTTCGACCAAAAAGCACGATTCGTACAAAATGTACGATTCGAGACTAAGTTTCGAAAATGTTATACGAATGAACGAACGAGATTGATTCTTCTTTCGTTAAGAGTACATTTCTTTTTCTA
>NC_060967.1:5469938-5472438 GCF_910589235.1 Vespa crabro
CCATAAGACGCCGTGTATTTCGTCCAGCGTCGCCGACCACTCGGCCGCATAATCGGTATATATAGGGGAGCACCCCGGTCGGCTTGCACGAAAAGACCAAAATCCACGGATGGTCTGAAAAGCATGATCCGACCAAAATGCACGATTCGTCCAACATATACTATTAGAAAAAGAGGACGATGGAAACGAAACGCACGTTTCGTTCAGAATTTGAAAACACAGTCTCTTTTAATGTGAAGGAGACCTGGGGGGAGAGTGATACACCGTATTGCCTGTATCAACCAAGTCTCCTATTGCGCGAATTAAACTCCCATTCACATAAGTTTCCAATTCAAAATTACATATAAAAAAAAATAAAAGAAATTTATCCACAGAGTGATAGAAATGGGAGAAATGTCAATCGGTATAGTATAAGAGGTCGTTTGATAGTGTTTCACGACGAATACCATTTGGGCGATTCAATCGAAAGATTGTTCCCATAAGACGCCGTGTATTTCGTCCAGCATCGCCGACCACTCGGCCGCATAATCGGTATATATAGGGGAGCACCCCGGTCGGCTTGCACGAAAAGACCAAAATCCACGGATGGTCTGAAAAGCATGATCCGACCAAAATGCACGATTCGTCCAACATATACTATTAGAAAAAGAGGACGATGGAAACGAAACGCACGTTTCGTTCAGAATTTGAAAACACAGTCTCTTTTAATGTGAAGGAGACCTGGGGGGAGAGTGATACACCGTATTGCCTGTATCAACCAAGTCTCCTATTGCGCGAATTAAACTCCCATTCACATAAGTTTCCAATTCAAAATTACATATAAAAAAAAATAAAAGAAATTTATCCACAGAGTGATAGAAATGGGAGAAATGTCAATCGGTATAGTATAAGAGGTCGTTTGATAGTGTTTCACGACGAATACCATTTGGGCGATTCAATCGAAAGATTGTTCCCATAAGACGCCGTGTATTTCGTCCAGCATCGCCGACCACTCGGCCGCATAATCGGTATATATAGGGGAGCACCCCGGTCGGCTTGCACGAAAAGACCAAAATCCACGGATGGTCTGAAAAGCATGATCCGACCAAAATGCACGATTCGTCCAACATATACTATTAGAAAAAGAGGACGATGGAAACGAAACGCACGTTTCGTTCAGAATTTGAAAACACAGTCTCTTTTAATGTGAAGGAGACCTGGGGGGAGAGTGATACACCGTATTGCCTGTATCAACTAAGTCTCCTATTGCGCGAATTAAACTCCCATTCACATAAGTTTCCAATTCAAAATTACATATAAAAAAAAATAAAAGAAATTTATCCACAGAGTGATAGAAATGGGAGAAATGTCAATCGGTATAGTATAAGAGGTCGTTTGATAGTGTTTCACGACGAATACCATTTGGGCGATTCAATCGAAAGATTGTTCCCATAAGACGCCGTGTATTTCGTCCAGCATCGCCGACCACTCGGCCGCATAATCGGTATATATAGGGGAGCACCCCGGTCGGCTTGCACGAAAAGACCAAAATCCACGGATGGTCTGAAAAGCATGATCCGACCAAAATGCACGATTCGTCCAACATATACTATTAGAAAAAGAGGACGATGGAAACGAAACGCACGTTTCGTTCAGAATTTGAAAACACAGTCTCTTTTAATGTGAAGGAGACCTGGGGGGAGAGTGATACACCGTATTGCCTGTATCAACCAAGTCTCCTAATGCGCGAATTAAACTCCCATTCACATAAGTTTCCAAAGAAAAATTTCTAAGTCCGATAGTCGCATTGGTTCGAAAAGCATTCGTATAACTTTTCATCGACTCTTCGGAATTTTTCCAAGTCCGATAGTCGCATTGGTTCGAAAAGCATTCGTATAACTTTTCATCGACTCTTCGGAATTTTTCTAAGTCCGATAGTCGCATTGGTTCGAAAAGCATTCGTATAACTTTTCATCGACTCTTCGGAATTTTTCTAAGTCCGATAGTCGCATTGGTTCGAAAAGCATTCGTATAACTTTTCATCGACTCTTCGGAATTTTTCTAAGTCCGATAGTCGCATTGGTTCGAAAAGCATTCGTATAACTTTTCATCGACTCTTCGGAATTTTTCTAAGTCCGATAGTCGCATTGGTTCGAAAAGCATTCGTATAACTTTTCATCGACTCTTCGGAATTTTTCTAAGTCCGATAGTCGCATTGGTTCGAAAAGCATTCGTATAACTTTTCATCGACTCTTCGGAATTTTTCTAAGTCCGATAGTCGCATTGGTTCGAAAAGCATTCGTATAACTTTTCATCGACTCTTCGGAATTTTTCTAAGTCCGATAGTCGCATTGGTTCGAAAAGCATTCGTATAACTTTTCATCGACTCTTCGGAATTTTTCTAAGTCCGATAGTCGCATTGGTTCGAAAAGCATTCGTATAACTTTTCATCGACTCTTCGGAATTTTTCTAAGTCCGATAGTCGCATTGGTTCGAAAAGCATTCGTATAACTTTTCATCG
>NC_060967.1:5484938-5492438 GCF_910589235.1 Vespa crabro
TGAAATACATGGAGTCTTATGGGAATATAGTGCCGAACGAATCGACCAATCGATTCCCGTCAAAAAACATAGACTAAGTAGAGCGTCGTGTTAATCGTATAAGTTTCCAATAAACTTTGACATTGGAAAAAGTTTCACCGCCCCAGCTCGGTGAGACTTTCGACTATTTCTCCCATTCGTATAGGTTTACAATAAGAAGACATTTCGTAATTTTTTTCTAAGTGACCCATTCGTATAAGTTTCATATTCGTTATAATACTTACGAATAATTCTCTTAGTACTTAGAAAAAGAAATGTACTCTTAACGAAAGAAGAATCAATCTCGTTCGTTCATTCGTATAACATTTTCGAAACTTAGTCTCGAATCGTACATTTTGTACGAATCGTGCTTTTTGGTCGAAACGTGCATTTTGGGCGAATCGTGCAAGCCGACCTATATGCTCCCTTATATATACCGATTATGCGGCCGAGTGGTCGGCGACACGCGGTGAAATACATGGAGTCTTATGGGAATATAGTGCCGAACGAATCGACCAATCGATTCCCGCCAAAAAACATAGACTAAGTAGAGCGTCGTGTTAATCGTATAAGTTTCCAATAAACTTTGACATTGGAAAAAGTTTCACCGCCACAGCTCGGTGAGACTTTCGACTATTTCTCCCATTCGTATAGGTTTACAATAAGAAGACATTTCGTAATTTTTTTCTAAGTGACCCATTCGTATAAGTTTCATATTCGTTATAATACTTACGAATAATTCTCTTAGTACTTAGAAAAAGAAATGTACTCTTAACGAAAGAAGAATCAATCTCGTTCGTTCATTCGTATAACATTTTCGAAACTTAGTCTCGAATCGTACATTTTGTACGAATCGTGCTTTTTGGTCGAAACGTGCATTTTGGGCGAATCGTGCAAGCCGACCAATATGCTCCCTTATATATACCGATTATGCGGCCGAGTGGTCGGCGACACGCGGTGAAATACATGGAGTCTTATGGGAATATAGTGCCGAACGAATCGACCAATCGATTCCCGTCAAAAAACATAGACTAAGTAGAGCGTCGTGTTAATCGTATAAGTTTCCAATAAACTTTGACATTGGAAAAAGTTTCACCGCCCCAGCTCGGTGAGACTTTCGACTATTTCTCCCATTCGTATAGGTTTACAATAAGAAGACATTTCGTAATTTTTTTCTAAGTGACCCATTCGTATAAGTTTCATATTCGTTATAATACTTACGAATAATTCTCTTAGTACTTAGAAAAAGAAATGTACTCTTAACGAAAGAAGAATCAATCTCGTTCGTTCATTCGTATAACATTTTCGAAACTTAGTCTCGAATCGTACATTTTGTACGAATCGTGCTTTTTGGTCGAAACGTGCATTTTGGGCGAATCGTGCAAGCCGACCTATATGCTCCCTTATATATACCGATTATGCGGCCGAGTGGTCGGCGACACGCGGTGAAATACATGGAGTCTTATGGGAATATAGTGCCGAACGAATCGACCAATCGATTCCCGCCAAAAAACATAGACTAAGTAGAGCGTCGTGTTAATCGTATAAGTTTCCAATAAACTTTGGCATTGGAAAAAGTTTCACCGCCCCAGCTCGGTGAGACTTTCGACTATTTCTCCCATTCGTATAGGTTTACAATAAGAAGACATTTCGTAATTTTTTTCTAAGTGACCCATTCGTATAAGTTTCATATTCGTTATAATACTTACGAATAATTCTCTTAGTACTTAGAAAAAGAAATGTACTCTTAACGAAAGAAGAATCAATCTCGTTCGTTCATTCGTATAACATTTTCGAAACTTAGTCTCGAATCGTACATTTTGTACGAATCGTGCTTTTTGGTCGAAACGTGCATTTTGGGCGAATCGTGCAAGCCGACCTATATGCTCCCTTATATATACCGATTATGCGGCCGAGTGGTCGGCGACACGCGGTGAAATACATGGAGTCTTATGGGAATATAGTGCCGAACGAATCGACCAATCGATTCCCGCCAAAAAACATAGACTAAGTAGAGCGTCGTGTTAATCGTATAAGTTTCCAATAAACTTTGGCATTGGAAAAAGTTTCACCGCCCCAGCTCGGTGAGACTTTCGACTATTTCTCCCATTCGTATAGGTTTACAATAAGAAGACATTTCGTAATTTTTTCTAAGTGACCCATTCGTATAAGTTTCATATTCGTTATAATACTTACGAATAATTCTCTTAGTACTTGGAAAAAGAAATGTACTCTTAACGACAGGAGAATCAATCTCGTTCGTTCATTCGTATAACATTTTCGAAACTTAGTCTCGAATCGTACATTTTGTACGAATCGTGCTTTTTGGTCGAAACGTGCATTTTGGGCGAATCGTGCAAGCCGACCTATATGCTCCCTTATATATACCGATTATGCGGCCGAGTGGTCGGCGACACGCGGTGAAATACATGGAGTCTTATGGGAATATAGTGCCGAACGAATCGACCAATCGATTCCCGTCAAAAAACATAGACTAAGTAGAGCGTCGTGTTAATCGTATAAGTTTCCAATAAACTTTGACATTGGAAAAAGTTTCACCGCCACAGCTCGGTGAGACTTTCGACTATTTCTCCCATTCGTATAGGTTTACAATAAGAAGACATTTCGTAATTTTTTTCTAAGTGACCCATTCGTATAAGTTTCATATTCGTTATAATACTTACGAATAATTCTCTTAGTACTTAGAAAAAGAAATGTACTCTTAACGAAAGAAGAATCAATCTCGTTCGTTCATTCGTATAACATTTTCGAAACTTAGTCTCGAATCGTACATTTTGTACGAATCGTGCTTTTTGGTCGAAACGTGCATTTTGGGCGAATCGTGCAAGCCGACCTATATGCTCCCTTATATATACCGATTATGCGGCCGAGTGGTCGGCGACACGCGGTGAAATACATGGAGTCTTATGGGAATATAGTGCCGAACGAATCGACCAATCGATTCCCGCCAAAAAACATAGACTAAGTAGAGCGTCGTGTTAATCGTATAAGTTTCCAATAAACTTTGGCATTGGAAAAAGTTTCACCGCCCCAGCTCGGTGAGACTTTAGACTATTTCTCCCATTCGTATAAGTTTCATATTCGTTATAATACTTACGAATAATTCTCTTAGTACTTAGAAAAAGAAATGTACTCTTAACGACAGGAGAATCAATCGTTCGTTCATTCGTATAACATTTTCGAAACTTAGTCTCGAATCGTACATTATGTACGAATCGTGCGTTTTGGTCGAATCGTACATTTTGGTCGAAACGTGCATTTTGGGCGAATCATGCGTTTCGAAATAATCATGCACTTTGGGCGAATCGTGCATTTTGGTCGAATCGAGCATTTCGAACGATTCGCCAATTTTGGTCTTTTCGTGCAAGCCGAAACATACGTTCCCTTATATATACCGATTATGCGGCCGAGTGGTCGGCGACACACGGTGAAATACATGGAGTCTTATGGGAATAAAGTGCCAAACGAAAAGACCAATTTTTAAAAACTTTGTTTATTGAGCTCCTATACATTACTAAACGTTTCCTCACGTTTAAACACATTATTATTAACAAAAGTAACATAAAAAAAAATAAAAATTATAAATAATATTGCAAATTAAAAATATATTATTGGCAAAAAAACATTTGTTTTTGAAATCGATTTTTTTAATAAACCAAATAATTAATACGTATCTAATTAAGTAATCCTATGTTATAACATTGTCATTTTTAACATCCTTAATTAACAAATGGATAAAAAGTGTAGTTTTATAGATTTTTCAAAACAAATCGATGGATACGCTTTATTTAACGTTCCTTCGTCGATACAATACGCTTTTATTGTTAAAAATTTATTAATTTGCAATAACAATTGTTATTAACAAATAATCGACAAAAACGATATTTTCATTCTTCCGATCGACAATGTCAAATAAAAAAACGATATAGTGATGTATAACAAAGTTCCCATTTTACGCCTTAATTAACAAATGGATAAAAAGTAGAGTTTTATAGATTTTTCAAAACAAATCGTTGGATACGCTTTATTTAACGTTCCTTCGTCGATACAACACGCTTTTATTGTTAAAAATTTATTAATTTGCAATAACAATTGTTATTAACAAATAATCGACAAAAACGATATTTTCATTGTTCCGATCGATAATGTCAAATAAAAAAACGATATAGTGATGTATAACAAAGTTCTCGTTGAACGCCTTAATTAACAAATGGATAAAAAGTAGAGTTTTATAGATTTTTCAAAACAAATCGATGGATACGCTTTATTTAACGTTCCTTCGTCGATACAATACGCTTTTATTGTTAAAAATTTATTAATTTGCAATAACAATTGTTATTAACAAATAATCGACAAAAACGATATTTTCATTCTTCCGATCGATAATGTCAAATAAAAAAACGATATAGTGATGTATAACAAAGTTCCCATTTTACGCCTTAATTAACAAATGGATAAAAAGTGGAGTTTTGTAAATATTTCAAAAAAAATCGATGAATACGCTTTATTTAACGTTCCTTCGTCGATACGACACGCATTTATTGTTAAAAATTTATTAATTTGCAATAAAAATTGTTATTAACAAATAATCGACAAAAACGATATTTTCATTCTTCCGATGGATAATGTCAAATAAAAAAACGATATAGTGATGTATAACAAAGTTCTCGTTGAACGCCTTAATTAACAAATGGATAAAAAGTGGAGTTTTGTGAATTTTTCAAAAAAAATCGATGAATACGCTTTATTTAACGTTCCTTCGTCGATACGACACGCTTTTATTGTTAAAAATTTATTAATTTGCAATAAAAATTGTTATTAACAAATAATCGACAAAAACGATATTTTCGTTCTTCCGATCGATAATGTCAAATAAAAAAACGATATAGTGATGTATAACAAAGTTCTCGTTGAACGCCTTAATTAACAAATGGATAAAAAGTGTAGTTTTCTAAATTTTTCGAAACAAATCAATGGATACGCTTTATTTAACGTTTCTACGTCGATACAATACGCGTTTATTGTTAAAAATTTATTAATTTGCAAAACCAATTGTTATTAACAATTCGTTGACGAAAACGATATTTTTGCTCTTCCGATCGTTAATAACAAATTAAAGAACGATATTGTGATGTATAACAAAGTTCTCGTTGAACGCCTTAATTAACAAATTGATAAAAAGTGGAGTTTTGTAAATATTTCGAAACAAATCAATGGATACGCTTTATTTAACGTTCCTTCGTCGATACAATACGCGCTTATTGTTGAAAATTCATTAATTTCCAAAAACAATTGTAATTAACAATTCTTGGTAGAAAACGACATTTTTGTACCAAATATATTCACGGATTATATAAAAAGGGTAAATGAACGTCTAGAATGGTATAGAAGGACGATTGATAATGTTTCTCGACGGATACCGTTTGGGCGATTCAATCGGAAGATTGTTCCCATAAGACGCCGTGTATTTCGTCCAGCGTCGCCGACCACTCGGCCGCATAATCGGTATATATAGGGGAGCACCCCGGTCGGCTTGCACGAAAAGACCAAAATCCACGGATGGTCTGAAAAGCATGATCCGACCAAAATGCACGATTCGTCCAACATATACTATTAGAAAAAGAGGACGATGGAAACGAAACGCACGTTTCGTTCAGAATTTGAAAACACAGTCTCTTTTAATGTGAAGGAGACCTGGGGGGAGAGTGATACACCGTATTGCCTGTATCAACCAAGTCTCCTATTGCGCGAATTAAACTCCCATTCACATAAGTTTCCAATTCAAAATTACATATAAAAAAAAATAAAAGAAATTTATCCACAGAGTGATAGAAATGGGAGAAATGACAATCGGTATAGTATAAGAGGTCGTTTGATAGTGTTTCACGACGAATACCATTTGGGCGATTCAATCGAAAGATTGTTCCCATAAGACGCCGTGTATTTCGTCCAGCGTCGCCGACCACTCGGCCGCATAATCGGTATATATAGGGGAGCACCCCGGTCGGCTTGCACGAAAAGACCAAAATCCACGGATGGTCTGAAAAGCATGATCCGACCAAAATGCACGATTCGTCCAACATATACTATTAGAAAAAGAGGACGATGGAAACGAAACGCACGTTTCGTTCAGAATTTGAAAACACAGTCTCTTTTAATGTGAAGGAGACCTGGGGGGAGAGTGATACACCGTATTGCCTGTATCAACTAAGTCTCCTATTGCGCGAATTAAACTCCCATTCACATAAGTTTCCAATTCAAAATTACATATAAAAAAAAATAAAAGAAATTTATCCACAGAGTGATAGAAATGGGAGAAATGTCAATCGGTATAGTATAAGAGGTCGTTTGATAGTGTTTCACGACGAATACCATTTGGGCGATTCAATCGAAAGATTGTTCCCATAAGACGCCGTGTATTTCGTCCAGCGTCGCCGACCACTCGGCCGCATAATCGGTATATATAGGGGAGCACCCCGGTCGGCTTGCACGAAAAGACCAAAATCCACGGATGGTCTGAAAAGCATGATCCGACCAAAATGCACGATTCGTCCAACATATACTATTAGAAAAAGAGGACGATGGAAACGAAACGCACGTTTCGTTCAGAATTTGAAAACACAGTCTCTTTTAATGTGAAGGAGACCTGGGGGGAGAGTGATACACCGTATTGCCTGTATCAACTAAGTCTCCTATTGCGCGAATTAAACTCCCATTCACATAAGTTTCCAATTCAAAATTACATATAAAAAAAAATAAAAGAAATTTATCCACAGAGTGATAGAAATGGGAGAAATGTCAATCGGTATAGTATAAGAGGTCGTTTGATAGTGTTTCACGACGAATACCATTTGGGCGATTCAATCGAAAGATTGTTCCCATAAGACGCCGTGTATTTCGTCCAGCATCGCCGACCACTCGGCCGCATAATCGGTATATATAGGGGAGCACCCCGGTCGGCTTGCACGAAAAGACCAAAATCCACGGATGGTCTGAAAAGCATGATCCGACCAAAATGCACGATTCGTCCAACATATACTATTAGAAAAAGAGGACGATGGAAACGAAACGCACGTTTCGTTCAGAATTTGAAAACACAGTCTCTTTTAATGTGAAGGAGACCTGGGGGGAGAGTGATACACCGTATTGCCTGTATCAACCAAGTCTCCTAATGCGCGAATTAAACTCCCATTCACATAAGTTTCCAAAGAAAAATTTCTAAGTCCGATAGTCGCATTGGTTCGAAAAGCATTCGTATAACTTTTCATCGACTCTTCGGAATTTTTCTAAGTCCGATAGTCGCATTGGTTCGAAAAGCATTCGTATAACTTTTCATCGACTCTTCGGAATTTTTCTAAGTCCGATAGTCGCATTGGTTCGAAAAGCATTCGTATAACTTTTCATCGACTCTTCGGAATTTTTCTAAGTCCGATAGTCGCATTGGTTCGAAAAGCATTCGTA
>NC_060967.1:5502438-5509938 GCF_910589235.1 Vespa crabro
AAGACCGTGCGATCAGCTCAAAGTTATTCAGAGTCATCAAAGTAAACGGTGGACGAATGTAAAACATACGCCACCGATTGGTTTTGATCTAATAAAAGCGTTCCTCCCATCTCTGGTCGGAACTCTGGTTTGCATGTATTAGCTCTAGAATTACCACAGTTATCCAAGTAACTGTTAACGATCTAAGGAACCATAACTGATATAATGAGCCTTTTGCGGTTTCACTTTTAATTCGTGTGTACTTAGACATGCATGGCTTAATCTTTGAGACAAGCATATAACTACTGGCAGGATCAACCAGGGAGCTCAAGAAGCTCTCCTTTTGAAAGAAGAGTAGACGACTTTCGCCGACTCTCTCTTTCACATTTTGTCGCCGACACGTATGCCGGACGACGATACTATCGCTTTTACATGTTTTACATGTATTAATAGAGATTGGGCTCCTTTTTATTATATATATATTATATGGCCTCAATTCTCATCCCGGACGTTTGACTGAATTATTATTGGAACGTCGGGATTTTATGCTGAAGACGGACAATTGTGGCGTAAACTGCGTAAAGTGAGTTTATACACCCCCGAAAAGTTTGCCTTCAGCGGTTCAAACGATTCGGTATGCGGAGTTCGGATCTGATGGCTCTTTTCAGCGCAGAGACTACAGAAAGATTTTCTCTCGTCTCCGCTAAAATTATACAAAAATATTATTTTTGTCGCTCGGATTTTGGAGAGTTGATGCTCAGTAAGTAGCCGTGATTTTCTGCACACTTCTTTTATGACAGACAAACCAACGAACTAACCAACGCCGAAGCGCGTACCACATAAGGGCCATTCGGTCTGAGACACCGACCCGTGGTAATGCTGTGTGGATGTGTAATATATTCTTTTTCAAAGCACGTTTCGAGCAAGCCGAAACGTGCATACTCTTAAAGATACCGATTATGCGGCCGAGTGGTCGGCGACACACGGTGAAATACATGGAGTCTTATGGGAACGGGCTGGTCGATAAAAAGTCCAACCGGTTCCCGCCAAAAAACTTAGTCTCTGGAGCATCAAACGTATTAGTTTCCAATTATAAATTAAAAAAAAAGTATACCAGTTCAGTTCTGCCGAGTGAACGGCGACGGTAAATAAATTATTGCAAAAAAAAAAAAAGACAGAACTTAGTCTCTTGTACGATTCACCGCTACAGTTAGACTAATTCTACCCATTCGTATAGGTTTACAATAAGAAGACATTTCATAATTTTTTTCTAAGTGACCCATTCGTATAAGTTTCATATTCGTTATAATACTTACGAATAATTCTCTTAGTACTTAGAAAAAGAAATGTACTCTTAACGAAAGAAGAATCAATCTCGTTCGTTCATTCGTATAACATTTTCGAAACTTAGTCTCGAATCGTACATTTTGTACGAATCGTGCTTTTTGGTCGAAACGTGCATTTTGGGCGAATCGTGCAAGCCGACCTATATGCTCCCTTATATATACCGATTATGCGGCCGAGTGGTCGGCGACACGCGGTGAAATACATGGAGTCTTATGGGTATATAGTGCCGAACGAATCGACCAATCGATTCCCGTCAAAAAACATAGACTAAGTAGAGCGTCGTGTTAATCGTATAAGTTTCCAATAAACTTTGACATTGGAAAAAGTTTCACCGCCACAGCTCGGTGAGACTTTCGACTATTTCTCCCATTCGTATAGGTTTACAATAAGAAGACATTTCGTAATTTTTTTCTACGTGACCCATTCGTATAAGTTTCATATTCGTTATAATACTTACGAATAATTCTCTTAGTACTTAGAAAAAGAAATGTACTCTTAACGAAAGAAGAATCAATCTCGTTCGTTCATTCGTATAACATTTTCGAAACTTAGTCTCGAATCGTACATTTTGTACGAATCGTGCTTTTTGGTCGAAACGTGCATTTTGGGCGAATCGTGCAAGCCGACCTATATGCTCCCTTATATATACCGATTATGCGGCCGAGTGGTCGGCGACACGCGGTGAAATACATGGAGTCTTATGGGAATATAGTGCCGAACGAATCGACCAATCGATTCCCGTCAAAAAACATAGACTAAGTAGAGCGTCGTGTTAATCGTATAAGTTTCCAATAAACTTTGACATTGGAAAAAGTTTCACCGCCACAGCTCGGTGAGACTTTCGACTATTTCTCCCATTCGTATAGGTTTACAATAAGAAGACATTTCGTAATTTTTTTCTAAGTGACCCATTCGTATAAGTTTCATATGCGTTATAATACTTACGAATAATTCTCTTAGTACTTAGAAAAAGAAATGTACTCTTAACGAAAGAAGAATCAATCTCGTTCGTTCATTCGTATAACATTTTCGAAACTTAGTCTCGAATCGTACATTTTGTACGAATCGTGCTTTTTGGTCGAAACGTGCATTTTGGGCGAATCGTGCAAGCCGACCTATATGCTCCCTTATATATACCGATTATGCGGCCGAGTGGTCGGCGACACGCGGTGAAATACATGGAGTCTTATGGGAATATAGTGCCGAACGAATCGACCAATCGATTCCCGCCAAAAAACATAGACTAAGTAGAGCGTCGTGTTAATCGTATAAGTTTCCAATAAACTTTGGCATTGGAAAAAGTTTCACCGCCCCAGCTCGGTGAGACTTTCGACTATTTCTCCCATTCGTATAGGTTTACAATAAGAAGACATTTCGTAATTTTTTTCTAAGTGACCCATTCGTATAAGTTTCATATTCGTTATAATACTTACGAATAATTCTCTTAGTACTTAGAAAAAGAAATGTACTCTTAACGAAAGAAGAATCAATCTCGTTCGTTCATTCGTATAACATTTTCGAAACTTAGTCTCGAATCGTACATTTTGTACGAATCGTGCTTTTTGGTCGAAACGTGCATTTTGGGCGAATCGTGCAAGCCGACCTATATGCTCCCTTATATATACCGATTATGCGGCCGAGTGGTCGGCGACACGCGGTGAAATACATGGAGTCTTATGGGAATATAGTGCCGAACGAATCGACCAATCGATTCCCGCCAAAAAACATAGACTAAGTAGAGCGTCGTGTTAATCGTATAAGTTTCCAATAAACTTTGGCATTGGAAAAAGTTTCACCGCCCCAGCTCGGTGAGACTTTCGACTATTTCTCCCATTCGTATAGGTTTACAATAAGAAGACATTTCGTAATTTTTTCTAAGTGACCCATTCGTATAAGTTTCATATTCGTTATAATACTTACGAATAATTCTCTTAGTACTTGGAAAAAGAAATGTACTCTTAACGAAAGGAGAATCAATCTCGTTCGTTCATTCGTATAACATTTTCGAAACTTAGTCTCGAATCGTACATTTTGTACGAATCGTGCTTTTTGGTCGAGACGTGCATTTTGGGCGAATCGTGCACGCCGACCTATATGCTCCCTTATATATACCGATTATGCGGCCGAGTGGTCGGCGACACGCGGTGAAATACATGGAGTCTTATGGGAATATAGTGCCGAACGAATCGACCAATCGATTCCCGTCAAAAAACATAGACTAAGTAGAGCGTCGTGTTAATCGTATAAGTTTCCAATAAACTTTGACATTGGAAAAAGTTTCACCGCCACAGCTCGGTGAGACTTTCGACTATTTCTCCCATTCGTATAGGTTTACAATAAGAAGACATTTCGTAATTTTTTTCTAAGTGACCCATTCGTATAAGTTTCATATTCGTTATAATACTTACGAATAATTCTCTTAGTACTTAGAAAAAGAAATGTACTCTTAACGAAAGAAGAATCAATCTCGTTCGTTCATTCGTATTACATTTTCGAAACTTAGTCTCGAATCGTACATTTTGTACGATTCGTGCTTTTTGGTCGAAACGTGCATTTTGGGCGAATCGTGCAAGCCGACCTATATGCTCCCTTATATATACCGATTATGCGGCCGAGTGGTCGGCGACACGCGGTGAAATACATGGAGTCTTATGGGAATATAGTGCCGAACGAATCGACCAATCGATTCCCGCCAAAAAACATAGACTAAGTAGAGCGTCGTGTTAATCGTATAAGTTTCCAATAAACTTTGGCATTGGAAAAAGTTTCACCGCCCCAGCTCGGTGAGACTTTCGACTATTTCTCCCATTCGTATAGGTTTACAATAAGAAGACATTTCGTAATTTTTTCTAAGTGACCCATTCGTATAAGTTTCATATTCGTTATAATACTTACGAATAATTCTCTTAGTACTTAGAAAAAGAAATGTACTCTTAACGACAGGAGAATCAATCGTTCGTTCATTCGTATAACATTTTCGAAACTTAGTCTCGAATCGTACATTATGTACGAATCGTGCGTTTTGGTCGAATCGTACATTTTGGTCGAAACGTGCATTTTGGGCGAATCATGCGTTTCGAAATAATCATGCACTTTGGGCGAATCGTGCATTTTGGTCGAATCGAGCATTTCGAACGATTCGCCAATTTTGGTCTTTTCGTGCAAGCCGAAACATACGTTCCCTTATATATACCGATTATGCGGCCGAGTGGTCGGCGACACACGGTGAAATACATGGAGTCTTATGGGAATAAAGTGCCAAACGAAAAGACCAATTTTTAAAAACTTTGTTTATTGAGCTCCTATACATTACTAAACGTTTCCTCACGTTTAAACACATTATTATTAACAAAAGTAACATAAAAAAAAATAAAAATTATAAATAATATTGCAAATTAAAAATATATTATTGGCAAAAAAACATTTGTTTTTGAAATCGATTTTTTTAATAAACCAAATAATTAATACGTATCTAATTAAGTAATCCTATGTTATAACATTGTCATTTTTAACATCCTTAATTAACAAATGGATAAAAAGTGTAGTTTTATAGATTTTTCAAAACAAATCGATGGATACGCTTTATTTAACGTTCCTTCGTCGATACAACATGCTTTTATTGTTAAAAATTTATTAATTTGCAATAACAATTGTTATTAACAAATAATCGACAAAAACGATATTTTCATTCTTCCGATCGACAATGTCAAATAAAAAAACGATATAGTGATGTATAACAAAGTTCCCATTTTACGCCTTAATTAACAAATGGATAAAAAGTAGAGTTTTATAGATTTTTCAAAACAAATCGTTGGATACGCTTTATTTAACGTTCCTTCGTCGATACAATACGCTTTTATTGTTAAAAATTTATTAATTTGCAATAACAATTGTTATTAACAAATAATCGACAAAAACGATATTTTCATTGTTCCGATCGATAATGTCAAATAAAAAAACGATATAGTGATGTATAACAAAGTTCTCGTTGAACGCCTTAATTAACAAATGGATAAAAAGTAGAGTTTTATAGATTTTTCAAAACAAATCGATGGATACGCTTTATTTAACGTTCCTTCGTCGATACAATACGCTTTTATTGTTAAAAATTTATTAATTTGCAATAACAATTGTTATTAACAAATAATCGACAAAAACGATATTTTCATTGTTCCGATCGATAATGTCAAATAAAAAAACGATATAGTGATGTATAACAAAGTTCCCATTTTACGCCTTAATTAACAAATGGATAAAAAGTGGAGTTTTGTAAATATTTCAAAAAAAATCGATGAATACGCTTTATTTAACGTTCCTTCGTCGATACGACACGCATTTATTGTTAAAAATTTATTAATTTGCAATAAAAATTGTTATTAACAAATAATCGACAAAAACGATATTTTCATTCTTCCGATGGATAATGTCAAATAAAAAAACGATATAGTGATGTATAACAAAGTTCTCGTTGAACGCCTTAATTAACAAATGGATAAAAAGTGGAGTTTTGTGAATTTTTCAAAAAAAATCGATGAATACGCTTTATTTAACGTTCCTTCGTCGATACGACACGCTTTTATTGTTAAAAATTTATTAATTTGCAATAAAAATTGTTATTAACAAATAATCGACAAAAACGATATTTTCGTTCTTCCGATCGATAATGTCAAATAAAAAAACGATATAGTGATGTATAACAAAGTTCTCGTTGAACGCCTTAATTAACAAATGGATAAAAAGTGTAGTTTTCTAAATTTTTCGAAACAAATCAATGGATACGCTTTATTTAACGTTTCTACGTCGATACAATACGCGTTTATTGTTAAAAATTTATTAATTTGCAAAACCAATTGTTATTAACAATTCGTTGACGAAAACGATATTTTTGCTCTTCCGATCGTTAATAACAAATTAAAGAACGATATTGTGATGTATAACAAAGTTCTCGTTGAACGCCTTAATTAACAAATTGATAAAAAGTGGAGTTTTGTAAATATTTCGAAACAAATCAATGGATACGCTTTATTTAACGTTCCTTCGTCGATACAATACGCGCTTATTGTTGAAAATTCATTAATTTCCAAAAACAATTGTAATTAACAATTCTTGGTAGAAAACGACATTTTTGTACCAAATATATTCACGGATTATATAAAAAGGGTAAATGAACGTCTAGAATGGTATAGAAGGACGATTGATAATGTTTCTCGACGGATACCGTTTGGGCGATTCAATCGGAAGATTGTTCCCATAAGACGCCGTGTATTTCGTCCAGCGTCGCCGACCACTCGGCCGCATAATCGGTATATATAGGGGAGCACCCCGGTCGGCTTGCACGAAAAGACCAAAATCCACGGATGGTCTGAAAAGCATGATCCGACCAAAATGCACGATTCGTCCAACATATACTATTAGAAAAAGAGGACGATGGAAACGAAACGCACGTTTCGTTCAGAATTTGAAAACACAGTCTCTTTTAATGTGAAGGAGACCTGGGGGGAGAGTGATACACCGTATTGCCTGTATCAACCAAGTCTCCTATTGCGCGAATTAAACTCCCATTCACATAAGTTTCCAATTCAAAATTACATATAAAAAAAAATAAAAGAAATTTATCCACAGAGTGATAGAAATGGGAGAAATGACAATCGGTATAGTATAAGAGGTCGTTTGATAGTGTTTCACGACGAATACCATTTGGGCGATTCAATCGAAAGATTGTTCCCATAAGACGCCGTGTATTTCGTCCAGCGTCGCCGACCACTCGGCCGCATAATCGGTATATATAGGGGAGCACCCCGGTCGGCTTGCACGAAAAGACCAAAATCCACGGATGGTCTGAAAAGCATGATCCGACCAAAATGCACGATTCGTCCAACATATACTATTAGAAAAAGAGGACGATGGAAACGAAACGCACGTTTCGTTCAGAATTTGAAAACACAGTCTCTTTTAATGTGAAGGAGACCTGGGGGGAGAGTGATACACCGTATTGCCTGTATCAACTAAGTCTCCTATTGCGCGAATTAAACTCCCATTCACATAAGTTTCCAATTCAAAATTACATATAAAAAAAAATAAAAGAAATTTATCCACAGAGTGATAGAAATGGGAGAAATGTCAATCGGTATAGTATAAGAGGTCGTTTGATAGTGTTTCACGACGAATACCATT
>NC_060967.1:5522438-5529938 GCF_910589235.1 Vespa crabro
ATGGGAATATAGTGCCGAACGAATCGACCAATCGATTCCCGTCAAAAAACATAGACTAAGTAGAGCGTCGTGTTAATCGTATAAGTTTCCAATAAACTTTGACATTGGAAAAAGTTTCACCGCCACAGCTCGGTGAGACTTTCGACTATTTCTCCCATTCGTATAGGTTTACAATAAGAAGACATTTCGTAATTTTTTTCTAAGTGACCCATTCGTATAAGTTTCATATTCGTTATAATACTTACGAATAATTCTCTTAGTACTTAGAAAAAGAAATGTACTCTTAACGAAAGAAGAATCAATCTCGTTCGTTCATTCGTATAACATTTTCGAAACTTAGTCTCGAATCGTACATTTTGTACGAATCGTGCTTTTTGGTCGAAACGTGCATTTTGGGCGAATCGTGCAAGCCGACCTATATGCTCCCTTATATATACCGATTATGCGGCCGAGTGGTCGGCGACACGCGGTGAAATACATGGAGTCTTATGGGAATATAGTGCCGAACGAATCGACCAATCGATTCCCGCCAAAAAACATAGACTAAGTAGAGCGTCGTGTTAATCGTATAAGTTTCCAATAAACTTTGGCATTGGAAAAAGTTTCACCGCCCCAGCTCGGTGAGACTTTCGACTATTTCTCCCATTCGTATAGGTTTACAATAAGAAGACATTTCGTAATTTTTTCTAAGTGACCCATTCGTATAAGTTTCATATTCGTTATAATACTTACGAATAATTCTCTTAGTACTTAGAAAAAGAAATGTACTCTTAACGACAGGAGAATCAATCGTTCGTTCATTCGTATAACATTTTCGAAACTTAGTCTCGAATCGTACATTATGTACGAATCGTGCGTTTTGGTCGAATCGTACATTTTGGTCGAAACGTGCATTTTGGGCGAATCATGCGTTTCGAAATAATCATGCACTTTGGGCGAATCGTGCATTTTGGTCGAATCGAGCATTTCGAACGATTCGCCAATTTTGGTCTTTTCGTGCAAGCCGAAACATACGTTCCCTTATATATACCGATTATGCGGCCGAGTGGTCGGCGACACACGGTGAAATACATGGAGTCTTATGGGAATAAAGTGCCAAACGAAAAGACCAATTTTTAAAAACTTTGTTTATTGAGCTCCTATACATTACTAAACGTTTCCTCACGTTTAAACACATTATTATTAACAAAAGTAACATAAAAAAAAATAAAAATTATAAATAATATTGCAAATTAAAAATATATTATTGGCAAAAAAACATTTGTTTTTGAAATCGATTTTTTTAATAAACCAAATAATTAATACGTATCTAATTAAGTAATCCTATGTTATAACATTGTCATTTTTAACATCCTTAATTAACAAATGGATAAAAAGTGTAGTTTTATAGATTTTTCAAAACAAATCGATGGATACGCTTTATTTAACGTTCCTTCGTCGATACAACATGCTTTTATTGTTAAAAATTTATTAATTTGCAATAACAATTGTTATTAACAAATAATCGACAAAAACGATATTTTCATTCTTCCGATCGACAATGTCAAATAAAAAAACGATATAGTGATGTATAACAAAGTTCCCATTTTACGCCTTAATTAACAAATGGATAAAAAGTAGAGTTTTATAGATTTTTCAAAACAAATCGTTGGATACGCTTTATTTAACGTTCCTTCGTCGATACAACACGCTTTTATTGTTAAAAATTTATTAATTTGCAATAACAATTGTTATTAACAAATAATCGACAAAAACGATATTTTCATTGTTCCGATCGATAATGTCAAATAAAAAAACGATATAGTGATGTATAACAAAGTTCTCGTTGAACGCCTTAATTAACAAATGGATAAAAAGTAGAGTTTTATAGATTTTTCAAAACAAATCGATGGATACGCTTTATTTAACGTTCCTTCGTCGATACAATACGCTTTTATTGTTAAAAATTTATTAATTTGCAATAACAATTGTTATTAACAAATAATCGACAAAAACGATATTTTCATTGTTCCGATCGATAATGTCAAATAAAAAAACGATATAGTGATGTATAACAAAGTTCCCATTTTACGCCTTAATTAACAAATGGATAAAAAGTGGAGTTTTGTAAATATTTCAAAAAAAATCGATGAATACGCTTTATTTAACGTTCCTTCGTCGATACGACACGCATTTATTGTTAAAAATTTATTAATTTGCAATAAAAATTGTTATTAACAAATAATCGACAAAAACGATATTTTCATTCTTCCGATGGATAATGTCAAATAAAAAAACGATATAGTGATGTATAACAAAGTTCTCGTTGAACGCCTTAATTAACAAATGGATAAAAAGTGGAGTTTTGTGAATTTTTCAAAAAAAATCGATGAATACGCTTTATTTAACGTTCCTTCGTCGATACGACACGCTTTTATTGTTAAAAATTTATTAATTTGCAATAAAAATTGTTATTAACAAATAATCGACAAAAACGATATTTTCGTTCTTCCGATCGATAATGTCAAATAAAAAAACGATATAGTGATGTATAACAAAGTTCTCGTTGAACGCCTTAATTAACAAATGGATAAAAAGTGTAGTTTTCTAAATTTTTCGAAACAAATCAATGGATACGCTTTATTTAACGTTTCTACGTCGATACAATACGCGTTTATTGTTAAAAATTTATTAATTTGCAAAACCAATTGTTATTAACAATTCGTTGACGAAAACGATATTTTTGCTCTTCCGATCGTTAATAACAAATTAAAGAACGATATTGTGATGTATAACAAAGTTCTCGTTGAACGCCTTAATTAACAAATTGATAAAAAGTGGAGTTTTGTAAATATTTCGAAACAAATCAATGGATACGCTTTATTTAACGTTCCTTCGTCGATACAATACGCGCTTATTGTTGAAAATTCATTAATTTCCAAAAACAATTGTAATTAACAATTCTTGGTAGAAAACGACATTTTTGTACCAAATATATTCACGGATTATATAAAAAGGGTAAATGAACGTCTAGAATGGTATAGAAGGACGATTGATAATGTTTCTCGACGGATACCGTTTGGGCGATTCAATCGGAAGATTGTTCCCATAAGACGCCGTGTATTTCGTCCAGCGTCGCCGACCACTCGGCCGCATAATCGGTATATATAGGGGAGCACCCCGGTCGGCTTGCACGAAAAGACCAAAATCCACGGATGGTCTGAAAAGCATGATCCGACCAAAATGCACGATTCGTCCAACATATACTATTAGAAAAAGAGGACGATGGAAACGAAACGCACGTTTCGTTCAGAATTTGAAAACACAGTCTCTTTTAATGTGAAGGAGACCTGGGGGGAGAGTGATACACCGTATTGCCTGTATCAACCAAGTCTCCTATTGCGCGAATTAAACTCCCATTCACATAAGTTTCCAATTCAAAATTACATATAAAAAAAAATAAAAGAAATTTATCCACAGAGTGATAGAAATGGGAGAAATGACAATCGGTATAGTATAAGAGGTCGTTTGATAGTGTTTCACGACGAATACCATTTGGGCGATTCAATCGAAAGATTGTTCCCATAAGACGCCGTGTATTTCGTCCAGCATCGCCGACCACTCGGCCGCATAATCGGTATATATAGGGGAGCACCCCGGTCGGCTTGCACGAAAAGACCAAAATCCACGGATGGTCTGAAAAGCATGATCCGACCAAAATGCACGATTCGTCCAACATATACTATTAGAAAAAGAGGACGATGGAAACGAAACGCACGTTTCGTTCAGAATTTGAAAACACAGTCTCTTTTAATGTGAAGGAGACCTGGGGGGAGAGTGATACACCGTATTGCCTGTATCAACTAAGTCTCCTATTGCGCGAATTAAACTCCCATTCACATAAGTTTCCAATTCAAAATTACATATAAAAAAAAATAAAAGAAATTTATCCACAGAGTGATAGAAATGGGAGAAATGTCAATCGGTATAGTATAAGAGGTCGTTTGATAGTGTTTCACGACGAATACCATTTGGGCGATTCAATCGAAAGATTGTTCCCATAAGACGCCGTGTATTTCGTCCAGCGTCGCCGACCACTCGGCCGCATAATCGGTATATATAGGGGAGCACCCCGGTCGGCTTGCACGAAAAGACCAAAATCCACGGATGGTCTGAAAAGCATGATCCGACCAAAATGCACGATTCGTCCAACATATACTATTAGAAAAAGAGGACGATGGAAACGAAACGCACGTTTCGTTCAGAATTTGAAAACACAGTCTCTTTTAATGTGAAGGAGACCTGGGGGGAGAGTGATACACCGTATTGCCTGTATCAACTAAGTCTCCTATTGCGCGAATTAAACTCCCATTCACATAAGTTTCCAATTCAAAATTACATATAAAAAAAAATAAAAGAAATTTATCCACAGAGTGATAGAAATGGGAGAAATGTCAATCGGTATAGTATAAGAGGTCGTTTGATAGTGTTTCACGACGAATACCATTTGGGCGATTCAATCGAAAGATTGTTCCCATAAGACGCCGTGTATTTCGTCCAGCATCGCCGACCACTCGGCCGCATAATCGGTATATATAGGGGAGCACCCCGGTCGGCTTGCACGAAAAGACCAAAATCCACGGATGGTCTGAAAAGCATGATCCGACCAAAATGCACGATTCGTCCAACATATACTATTAGAAAAAGAGGACGATGGAAACGAAACGCACGTTTCGTTCAGAATTTGAAAACACAGTCTCTTTTAATGTGAAGGAGACCTGGGGGGAGAGTGATACACCGTATTGCCTGTATCAACCAAGTCTCCTAATGCGCGAATTAAACTCCCATTCACATAAGTTTCCAAAGAAAAATTTCTAAGTCCGATAGTCGCATTGGTTCGAAAAGCATTCGTATAACTTTTCATCGACTCTTCGGAATTTTTCTAAGTCCGATAGTCGCATTGGTTCGAAAAGCATTCGTATAACTTTTCATCGACTCTTCGGAATTTTTCTAAGTCCGATAGTCGCATTGGTTCGAAAAGCATTCGTATAACTTTTCATCGACTCTTCGGAATTTTTCTAAGTCCGATAGTCGCATTGGTTCGAAAAGCATTCGTATAACTTTTCATCGACTCTTCGGAATTTTTCTAAGTCCGATAGTCGCATTGGTTCGAAAAGCATTCGTATAACTTTTCATCGACTCTTCGGAATTTTTCTAAGTCCGATAGTCGCATTGGTTCGAAAAGCATTCGTATAACTTTTCATCGACTCTTCGGAATTTTTCTAAGTCCGATAGTCGCATTGGTTCGAAAAGCATTCGTATAACTTTTCATCGACTCTTCGGAATTTTTCTAAGTCCGATAGTCGCATTGGTTCGAAAAGCATTCGTATAACTTTTCATCGACTCTTCGGAATTTTTCTAAGTCCGATAGTCGCATTGGTTCGAAAAGCATTCGTATAACTTTTCATCGACTCTTCGGAATTTTTCTAAGTCCGATAGTCGCATTGGTTCGAAAAGCATTCGTATAACTTTTCATCGACTCTTCGGAATTTTTCTAAGTCCGATAGTCGCATTGGTTCGAAAAGCATTCGTATAACTTTTCATCGACTCTTCGGAATTTTTCTAAGTCCGATAGTCGCATTGGTTCGAAAAGCATTCGTATAACTTTTCATCGACTCTTCGGAATTTTTCTAAGTCCGATAGTCGCATTGGTTCGAAAAGCATTCGTATAACTTTTCATCGACTCTTCGGAATTTTTCTAAGTCCGATAGTCGCATTGGTTCGAAAAGCATTCGTATAACTTTTCATCGACTCTTCGGAATTTTTCTAAGTCCGATAGTCGCATTGGTTCGAAAAGCATTCGTATAACTTTTCATCGACTCTTCGGAATTTTTCTAAGTCCGATAGTCGCATTGGTTCGAAAAGCATTCGTATAACTTTTCATCGACTCTTCGGAATTTTTCTAAGTCCGATAGTCGCATTGGTTCGAAAAGCATTCGTATAACTTTTCATCGACTCTTCGGAATTTTTCTAAGTCCGATAGTCGCATTGGTTCGAAAAGCATTCGTATAACTTTTCATCGACTCTTCGGAATTTTTCTAAGTCCGATAGTCGCATTGGTTCGAAAAGCATTCGTATAACTTTTCATCGACTCTTCGGAATTTTTCTAAGTCCGATAGTCGCATTGGTTCGAAAAGCATTCGTATAACTTTTCATCGACTCTTCGGAATTTTTCTAAGTCCGATAGTCGCATTGGTTCGAAAAGCATTCGTATAACTTTTCATCGACTCTTCGGAATTTTTCTAAGTCCGATAGTCGCATTGGTTCGAAAAGCATTCGTATAACTTTTCATCGACTCTTCGGAATTTTTCTAAGTCCGATAGTCGCATTGGTTCGAAAAGCATTCGTATAACTTTTCATCGACTCTTCGGAATTTTTCTAAGTCCGATAGTCGCATTGGTTCGAAAAGCATTCGTATAACTTTTCATCGACTCTTCGGAATTTTTCTAAGTCCGATAGTCGCATTGGTTCGAAAAGCATTCGTATAACTTTTCATCGACTCTTCGGAATTTTTCTAAGTCCGATAGTCGCATTGGTTCGAAAAGCATTCGTATAACTTTTCATCGACTCTTCGGAATTTTTCTAAGTCCGATAGTCGCATTGGTTCGAAAAGCATTCGTATAACTTTTCATCGACTCTTCGGAATTTTTCTAAGTCCGATAGTCGCATTGGTTCGAAAAGCATTCGTATAACTTTTCATCGACTCTTCGGAATTTTTCTAAGTCCGATAGTCGCATTGGTTCGAAAAGCATTCGTATAACTTTTCATCGACTCTTCGGAATTTTTCTAAGTCCGATAGTCGCATTGGTTCGAAAAGCATTCGTATAACTTTTCATCGACTCTTCGGAATTTTTCTAAGTCCGATAGTCGCATTGGTTCGAAAAGCATTCGTATAACTTTTCATCGACTCTTCGGAATTTTTCTAAGTCCGATAGTCGCATTGGTTCGAAAAGCATTCGTATAACTTTTCATCGACTCTTCGGAATTTTTCTAAGTCCGATAGTCGCATTGGTTCGAAAAGCATTCGTATAACTTTTCATCGACTCTTCGGAATTTTTCTAAGTCCGATAGTCGCATTGCTTTCAAGTTTCGAAAGGAACATTATGCCCGTAGGCTATATAACCGACTATGCGATTTTTTTCTAAGTCCAATAGTCGCATTGGTTCGAAAAGCATTCGTATAACTTTTCATCGACTCTTCGGAATTTTTCTAAGTCCGATAGTCGCATTGGTTCGAAAAGCATTCGTATAACTTTTCATCGACTCTTCGGAATTTTTCTAAGTCCGATAGTCGCATTGGTTCGAAAAGCATTCGTATAACTTTTCATCGACTCTTCGGAATTTTTCTAAGTCCGATAGTCGCATTGGTTCGAAAAGCATTCGTATAACTTTTCATCGACTCTTCGGAATTTTTCTAAGTCCGATAGTCGCATTGGTTCGAAAAGCATTCGTATAACTTTTC
>NC_060967.1:5534938-5539938 GCF_910589235.1 Vespa crabro
CCTGGGACGAAGCCGTATTGTGTATCCGAGAGTTTACCCGGCGCAAGGGATGTAGCTTCTAGGCGCATCTTGAGCAGCCTTTCTAGAACTTTTCCTACGACCGAGAGGAGGCATATGGGCCTGTAGGATTTGGGGTCTTCCGCGTCTTTATCTACGCCTTTAAGGAGTGCTCTTAAGGAGCCTTCTTTCCAAATGGATGGGAAAATGCCCCACTGGAGGCAGCCGTTAAAAAGGTCTACGAAGTGGGAGGGGATGGTGGCAAATGCTCTTTTGAGCACGCACACCTCAATGAGGTCGGGCCCCGGGGCCTTTCCGTTTTTGAGGGACTTTATAACTCGCGCCACCTCTTCCGCTGTGAAGGGGGGGGCGTCAACGGTTTCCGGGGCATCTCTAGAGGTGTTTCGCACCACGCGTTGTTCATTCGTGTCCTCGGACTCGCAGTCGTCCGGGACATGTGTGTCGAGGAGGACTTTCGCCGTTTCGCGGACGTTCATAGTCTTTTTTCCGTCTCTTTTCAGGGTGTTGATCACCCTTTCTACGCGAAGTTTACCCGCCTGCTGTTTATAGGTATATCCCCACGGATCTTTGTTACCCTGCTCCGTTACGAATTCCCTCCAACTTTCTATTTTTGCGCGTCGTATCGCCTTACTATAGGCTCGGAGCGACGTCCTATATTCCCGCATCAACTCGAGACGAGTCGGATCGACTTCCTCTCGTTGGAACGCGCGCCTAAGCCTGGACAACGCCTTCTTCTGTGTCGTTAATGCTGACGTCCACCACGGGTTGGACTTCCGATGGGCCTTTTTCCGTGGCATTGATTCAGAGCACGCGGTTTGTAGGACACTTGTGAGCGCATTAGCTCGTGCCTCTACCTCAGAAGCCGATCCTAGACTACTTCCCTCCAGCCTCGCCGTGGAAAGGGAGAGAAGACGCTCAGTGAAAAGGTCCCAGTCGGCTCTCCTGGTGTTGAACCTCCTGTTCCCCGCCCCCCGAGCGCCACCCCCTCGACACGGTTCAGTCTTCGGGGGTTGTAACACGATATCTATTGAGTTGTGGTCGCTGGACGTCCATCCCGATCTAACTTTCCATTGGCCAATGAATCGGCTCATGGATTGCGACGAGAGGGTAACATCGATATATGAGGAGCCTCTCGTCGTCCAGAATGTGGGGGGCTGCTTAACGTCGTTGATTACCTTTAGTCCGGATGCCCGGATGAGGGCTTCTAATTTCGAACCTCTCTCGTCTGTGCTCTGAGGGCCCCAGAGAGGTGAGCGCGCATTGGCGTCCAGCGAAATTATTACTCTCTCCCCCCTTAGGGCACGAAGTACCGTATCCAGGTGCCTAAGGTGCTCCTCTATTTCGTCGCTAAATTGAAAATAATGCGAGACGACGTAGAAAGAGAAGCCGGGTGCTTGCACTTCCGCACATACGCAGTGCGGGGTGCTGAGCTGCGAGATGAAAAGCAACGCGAGATTCGGGTTGGTCGCCGCGATAGCAGACCATGGTCTCTCATCCCGAGTGGCCGCTATTCTAGTTCCGCTGCCTAGACCGGTGATCTCGTATCCTGTCCCGTACTTTTGGACGTATGGCTCCTGCAGGAGTAATACATCTAAGCGTTTATCGCTGATCAGTTCGCGAACTTCTCCCGTTACCGTCCTAGAGCGCCCCATATTAAGCTGCAGGAGGTGGATTTTTGGAAACGCGCGGTTGGTATGGGGGGGGGAATTGACGATGGGGGTCGTGTCGATTTCGTTTATCGTGGCACAAGGCTCGGCGAAGGTGACTCGCGGTGCTTTTGGTTCGGTGTTCGCGCTTGTAACACCATTGATTTCCTGCGTTACGCCTATATCTGTTTCTTCGGGGTGTTCAGACGGGGCGTCGCCTATTAGCGTAGGCGCTTCCGATTCTAGGGGTATAACTATACTTTCCCCGACTTGATCTATGTCGATCTCTACAATAGGTGGTAGGGGGTTATTTCTATTCGCTGCGCGTCTTGTGTTATTGCGTAGGTTATAATTTTTCGTGAAGGCTGGGGGCATATGTTCCGATTCTGGGAGGGTTTGCGGGGATTGCGCGCGGACGTACGCTCGTGTTCGCGGACGCGTGGCAACCGGTTCTTTGTCTATCGTAGATTCTGCTTGCCTATTGTTCGGACTGGAAGGGCCGATTTCGCGTATTTCGTTTATCTCTGTGTTCCCGGATAGATTATCTTCGATGATCGTTTGCTTGGCCTTGGAAGATGGCCGTGGCAAGACCCTGTCGCACCTCTCTAATACGATAATAGCCTCTTGAAGATTGGCTAACACCTGATGCAGTCCGGGTTGTACGGGGCAAGGAACGCAGCGGGGGGTCGCGCGGTCAGTAGCCTTGGACGGCGTTCGGGCGCTCGACCGGCGGGTTGCTGCGTTCCTACGCTGCCCTACGCCGGACGTGCATCCACTCGTCGTCTTCGGGGGCGCGCATGCCGCGTTGAGCGATGCTATGCGCGAACTTCTCCTGATCACGTTAACCGCCCCTGGGAAAGCCTCCACCCGGAGATCCGAACGGGAGGCTATTTTACCTCCGGAATATTTTTCCCCACGGACAACCATCATGATGTGTACGGAAGCAACTTCTTAATTGAACGTAAGGAAAGAAGTTGCGAAGAAGACTTTAGCTGGAAAAAAAAAAAAAAAAAAAAAAAAAAAAAAAAAAAAAAAAAAAAAAAAAAAAAAAAAAAAAAAAAAAAAAAAAGATGGGAAGAATACTTACGTATTCTTCCATTAATGGTGGGCGGAGGTTCGATGACCGCAACAATGGCGAAATGAACATACTGCTAAGAGGAAAAAAAAAAAAAAAAAAAAAAAAAAAAAAAAAAAAAAAAAAAAAAAAAAAAAAAAAAAAAAAAAAAAAAAATTCTAAGTCCGATAGTCGCATTGCTTTCGGAAAGCATTCGTATAGCATTTCAACGACCATCGGAATTTTTCTAAGTCCGATAGTCGCATTGCTTTCGGAAAGCATTCATATAACATTTCGTCGACTCATCGGAATTTTTCTAAGTCCGATAGTCGCATTGCTTTCGGAACTTAGAAGCAACATTAAGCCCGAAGGCTATACCATCGACCTAGAAATTTTCTAAGTCCGATAGTCGCATTGCTTCCAAGCCCCGAAAGCAAAATTTACGTACTCTAAATAATTTACTCTAATTACCGATTTTATACTAAGTTCAATAGTTCAAAAAAAAAAAAAAAAAAAAAAAAAAAAAAAAAAAAAAAAAAAAAAAAAAAAAAAAAAAAAAAAAAAATATTTTCTAAGTCCGATAGTCGCATTGCTTTCGAAACCGAAGAGCAATATTATGCCCGAAGGCTAAACCATCGTCTTAGAATTTTTCTAAGTCCGATAGTCGCATTGCTTTCAAGTCTCGAGAACAATTAAGCCCGTAGGCTATGTCGACTATTTCTAAGTTCAATAGTCGCATTGCTTTTAGCTTTTAAAGCGACGTAAGCCCGCAGGCTATACCGACTATGTAATTTTTAAGTACAATAGTCGCATTGCTTTCGGTTTCGAAAGCAACATTTTTCTCAGTATGCGGTCATGGAACACGCCCACCATTAATTTTGAGAAGTTCCAACTTGGCTGCGTGTTTTAGTTTACCGAAACCGGTATTTTCAAAATTTGTGAAATTTTGGAAAATTTCCAGAAAAATTTTTTTAAAGTCACGGGCGACAAGGTCTATAGGGCCGTGCCTGAGGCCCCCGGGCGACAGGGCCCGTAGAGCCGTGCCTGAAGTGTTTCCCGCGTTTTCTAATTTTTAGGTTAGAGTGCCGCAGGTGTGCCAACTGTTAATAATTAAAGTAGCATGCAGTCATACCACTACAGCTTTTCTTGTCCAGCACGAACGACCAATGGACGATCGGCGATTATGTGGTGGCGCTTCAGTCACAATCCAAAGATTTCTATAGAGTGCGCCATCGTCCGTAGACTATGTAAAAATCAATATGGCCTCCTCGAAATTAGTACGCACAATTATGCACTAATAACACGATAATTAATCAACTCCCACTGTTGATTAATATCACAGTTTGTTCACTGCACTTAGATGAACGTGTGGGATATAAATTTTTTCTCGGCAATGCACTTTTTACCGGAAAATTTTTCACAAAGCGCGGAGCACGATGCGACACGTCTTTCCCGTATGGCAGCCATGTTGGAACTAGTAGATAGGGACAGAGGGAATCTCGTTAATCCATTCATGCGCGTCACTAATTAGATGACGAGGCATTTGGCTACCTTAAGAGAGTCATAGTTACTCCCGCCGTTTACCCGCGCTTGCTTGAATTTCTTCACGTTGACATTCAGAGCACTGGGCAGAAATCACATTGCGTCAACACCCGTGAGGGCCATCGCAATGCTTTGTTTTAATTAGACAGTCGGATTCCCCTAGTCCGTGCCAGTTCTGAGCTGAGCGTTGAATGGCGGCCGAAGAGGACGACCACGACGGGGCTATCCGCCAGGAAGCCTCGCAGCAAGGAAGATCCGCGGGAGGCCAAGGCACGGGACCGAGCTCGGATCCCAGTACCGTAACCGGAACTGTTCACCTCGCCCAGGCCCGGCACGTCAGCCAGACCCGCTTCCCTACCAAGCCCGACACGCCCCGCTCCTCAGAGCCAATCCTTATTCCGAAGTTACGGATCCAATTTGCCGACTTCCCTTACCTACATTAGTCTATCGACTAGAGGCTCTTTACCTTGGAGACCTGCTGCGGATATGGGTACGAACCGGCGCGACACCTCCACGTGGCCCTCTCCTGGATTTTCAAGGTCCGAGGGGAAGATCCGGACACCGCCGCAACTGCGGTGCTCTTCGCGTTCCAAACCCTATCTCCCTGCTAGAGGTTTCCAGGGAACTCGAACGCTTATACAGAAAAGAAAACTCTTCCCGGATCTCCCGACGGCGTCTCCAGGTCATTTTGGGTTACCCCGACGAACACTCTTACGAGGGCCCGAATTGCATGCGGTTCC
>NC_060967.1:5547438-5554938 GCF_910589235.1 Vespa crabro
AATAATTCTCTTAGTACTTAGAAAAAGAAATGTACTCTTAACGAAAGAAGAATCAATCTCGTTCGTTCATTCGTATAACATTTTCGAAACTTAGTCTCGAATCGTACATTTTGTACGAATCGTGCTTTTTGGTCGAAACGTGCATTTTGGGCGAATCGTGCAAGCCGACCTATATGCTCCCTTATATATACCGATTATGCGGCCGAGTGGTCGGCGACACGCGGTGAAATACATGGAGTCTTATGGGAATATAGTGCCGAACGAATCGACCAATCGATTCCCGTCAAAAAACATAGACTAAGTAGAGCGTCGTGTTAATCGTATAAGTTTCCAATAAACTTTGACATTGGAAAAAGTTTCACCGCCACAGCTCGGTGAGACTTTCGACTATTTCTCCCATTCGTATAGGTTTACAATAAGAAGACATTTCGTAATTTTTTTCTAAGTGACCCATTCGTATAAGTTTCATATTCGTTATAATACTTACGAATAATTCTCTTAGTACTTAGAAAAAGAAATGTACTCTTAACGAAAGAAGAATCAATCTCGTTCGTTCATTCGTATAACATTTTCGAAACTTAGTCTCGAATCGTACATTTTGTACGAATCGTGCTTTTTGGTCGAAACGTGCATTTTGGGCGAATCGTGCAAGCCGACCTATATGCTCCCTTATATATACCGATTATGCGGCCGAGTGGTCGGCGACACGCGGTGAAATACATGGAGTCTTATGGGAATATAGTGCCGAACGAATCGACCAATCGATTCCCGCCAAAAAACATAGACTAAGTAGAGCGTCGTGTTAATCGTATAAGTTTCCAATAAACTTTGGCATTGGAAAAAGTTTCACCGCCCCAGCTCGGTGAGACTTTCGACTATTTCTCCCATTCGTATAGGTTTACAATAAGAAGACATTTCGTAATTTTTTTCTAAGTGACCCATTCGTATAAGTTTCATATTCGTTATAATACTTACGAATAATTCTCTTAGTACTTAGAAAAAGAAATGTACTCTTAACGAAAGAAGAATCAATCTCGTTCGTTCATTCGTATAACATTTTCGAAACTTAGTCTCGAATCGTACATTTTGTACGAATCGTGCTTTTTGGTCGAAACGTGCATTTTGGGCGAATCGTGCAAGCCGACCTATATGCTCCCTTATATATACCGATTATGCGGCCGAGTGGTCGGCGACACGCGGTGAAATACATGGAGTCTTATGGGAATATAGTGCCGAACGAATCGACCAATCGATTCCCGCCAAAAAACATAGACTAAGTAGAGCGTCGTGTTAATCGTATAAGTTTCCAATAAACTTTGGCATTGGAAAAAGTTTCACCGCCCCAGCTCGGTGAGACTTTCGACTATTTCTCCCATTCGTATAGGTTTACAATAAGAAGACATTTCGTAATTTTTTCTAAGTGACCCATTCGTATAAGTTTCATATTCGTTATAATACTTACGAATAATTCTCTTAGTACTTGGAAAAAGAAATGTACTCTTAACGACAGGAGAATCAATCTCGTTCGTTCATTCGTATAACATTTTCGAAACTTAGTCTCGAATCGTACATTTTGTACGAATCGTGCTTTTTGGTCGAAACGTGCATTTTGGGCGAATCGTGCAAGCCGACCTATATGCTCCCTTATATATACCGATTATGCGGCCGAGTGGTCGGCGACACGCGGTGAAATACATGGAGTCTTATGGGAATATAGTGCCGAACGAATCGACCAATCGATTCCCGTCAAAAAACATAGACTAAGTAGAGCGTCGTGTTAATCGTATAAGTTTCCAATAAACTTTGACATTGGAAAAAGTTTCACCGCCACAGCTCGGTGAGACTTTCGACTATTTCTCCCATTCGTATAGGTTTACAATAAGAAGACATTTCGTAATTTTTTTCTAAGTGACCCATTCGTATAAGTTTCATATTCGTTATAATACTTACGAATAATTCTCTTAGTACTTAGAAAAAGAAATGTACTCTTAACGAAAGAAGAATCAATCTCGTTCGTTCATTCGTATAACATTTTCGAAACTTAGTCTCGAATCGTACATTTTGTACGAATCGTGCTTTTTGGTCGAAACGTGCATTTTGGGCGAATCGTGCAAGCCGACCTATATGCTCCCTTATATATACCGATTATGCGGCCGAGTGGTCGGCGACACGCGGTGAAATACATGGAGTCTTATGGGAATATAGTGCCGAACGAAGCGACCAATCGATTCCCGCCAAAAAACATAGACTAAGTAGAGCGTCGTGTTAATCGTATAAGTTTCCAATAAACTTTGGCATTGGAAAAAGTTTCACCGCCCCAGCTCGGTGAGACTTTCGACTATTTCTCCCATTCGTATAGGTTTACAATAAGAAGACATTTCGTAATTTTTTCTAAGTGACCCATTCGTATAAGTTTCATATTCGTTATAATACTTACGAATAATTCTCTTAGTACTTAGAAAAAGAAATGTACTCTTAACGACAGGAGAATCAATCGTTCGTTCATTCGTATAACATTTTCGAAACTTAGTCTCGAATCGTACATTATGTACGAATCGTGCGTTTTGGTCGAATCGTACATTTTGGTCGAAACGTGCATTTTGGGCGAATCATGCGTTTCGAAATAATCATGCACTTTGGGCGAATCGTGCATTTTGGTCGAATCGAGCATTTCGAACGATTCGCCAATTTTGGTCTTTTCGTGCAAGCCGAAACATACGTTCCCTTATATATACCGATTATGCGGCCGAGTGGTCGGCGACACACGGTGAAATACATGGAGTCTTATGGGAATAAAGTGCCAAACGAAAAGACCAATTTTTAAAAACTTTGTTTATTGAGCTCCTATACATTACTAAACGTTTCCTCACGTTTAAACACATTATTATTAACAAAAGTAACATAAAAAAAAATAAAAATTATAAATAATATTGCAAATTAAAAATATATTATTGGCAAAAAAACATTTGTTTTTGAAATCGATTTTTTTAATAAACCAAATAATTAATACGTATCTAATTAAGTAATCCTATGTTATAACATTGTCATTTTTAACATCCTTAATTAACAAATGGATAAAAAGTGTAGTTTTATAGATTTTTCAAAACAAATCGATGGATACGCTTTATTTAACGTTCCTTCGTCGATACAATACGCTTTTATTGTTAAAAATTTATTAATTTGCAATAACAATTGTTATTAACAAATAATCGACAAAAACGATATTTTCATTCTTCCGATCGACAATGTCAAATAAAAAAACGATATAGTGATGTATAACAAAGTTCCCATTTTACGCCTTAATTAACAAATGGATAAAAAGTAGAGTTTTATAGATTTTTCAAAACAAATCGTTGGATACGCTTTATTTAACGTTCCTTCGTCGATACAACACGCTTTTATTGTTAAAAATTTATTAATTTGCAATAACAATTGTTATTAACAAATAATCGACAAAAACGATATTTTCATTGTTCCGATCGATAATGTCAAATAAAAAAACGATATAGTGATGTATAACAAAGTTCTCGTTGAACGCCTTAATTAACAAATGGATAAAAAGTAGAGTTTTATAGATTTTTCAAAACAAATCGATGGATACGCTTTATTTAACGTTCCTTCGTCGATACAATACGCTTTTATTGTTAAAAATTTATTAATTTGCAATAACAATTGTTATTAACAAATAATCGACAAAAACGATATTTTCATTGTTCCGATCGATAATGTCAAATAAAAAAACGATATAGTGATGTATAACAAAGTTCCCATTTTACGCCTTAATTAACAAATGGATAAAAAGTGGAGTTTTGTAAATATTTCAAAAAAAATCGATGAATACGCTTTATTTAACGTTCCTTCGTCGATACGACACGCATTTATTGTTAAAAATTTATTAATTTGCAATAAAAATTGTTATTAACAAATAATCGACAAAAACGATATTTTCATTCTTCCGATGGATAATGTCAAATAAAAAAACGATATAGTGATGTATAACAAAGTTCTCGTTGAACGCCTTAATTAACAAATGGATAAAAAGTGGAGTTTTGTGAATTTTTCAAAAAAAATCGATGAATACGCTTTATTTAACGTTCCTTCGTCGATACGACACGCTTTTATTGTTAAAAATTTATTAATTTGCAATAAAAATTGTTATTGACAAATAATCGACAAAAACGATATTTTCGTTCTTCCGATCGATAATGTCAAATAAAAAAACGATATAGTGATGTATAACAAAGTTCTCGTTGAACGCCTTAATTAACAAATGGATAAAAAGTGTAGTTTTCTAAATTTTTCGAAACAAATCAATGGATACGCTTTATTTAACGTTTCTACGTCGATACAATACGCGTTTATTGTTAAAAATTTATTAATTTGCAAAACCAATTGTTATTAACAATTCGTTGACGAAAACGATATTTTTGCTCTTCCGATCGTTAATAACAAATTAAAGAACGATATTGTGATGTATAACAAAGTTCTCGTTGAACGCCTTAATTAACAAATTGATAAAAAGTGGAGTTTTGTAAATATTTCGAAACAAATCAATGGATACGCTTTATTTAACGTTCCTTCGTCGATACAATACGCGCTTATTGTTGAAAATTCATTAATTTCCAAAAACAATTGTAATTAACAATTCTTGGTAGAAAACGACATTTTTGTACCAAATATATTCACGGATTATATAAAAAGGGTAAATGAACGTCTAGAATGGTATAGAAGGACGATTGATAATGTTTCTCGACGGATACCGTTTGGGCGATTCAATCGGAAGATTGTTCCCATAAGACGCCGTGTATTTCGTCCAGCGTCGCCGACCACTCGGCCGCATAATCGGTATATATAGGGGAGCACCCCGGTCGGCTTGCACGAAAAGACCAAAATCCACGGATGGTCTGAAAAGCATGATCCGACCAAAATGCACGATTCGTCCAACATATACTATTAGAAAAAGAGGACGATGGAAACGAAACGCACGTTTCGTTCAGAATTTGAAAACACAGTCTCTTTTAATGTGAAGGAGACCTGGGGGGAGAGTGATACACCGTATTGCCTGTATCAACCAAGTCTCCTATTGCGCGAATTAAACTGCCATTCACATAAGTTTCCAATTCACAATTACATATAAAAAAAAATAAAAGAAATTTATCCACAGAGTGATAGAAATGGGAGAAATGACAATCGGTATAGTATAAGAGGTCGTTTGATGGTGTTTCACGACGAATACCATTTGGGCGATTCAATCGAAAGATTGTTCCCATAAGACGCCGTGTATTTCGTCCAGCATCGCCGACCACTCGGCCGCATAATCGGTATATATAGGGGAGCACCCCGGTCGGCTTGCACGAAAAGACCAAAATCCACGGATGGTCTGAAAAGCATGATCCGACCAAAATGCACGATTCGTCCAACATATACTATTAGAAAAAGAGGACGATGGAAACGAAACGCACGTTTCGTTCAGAATTTGAAAACACAGTCTCTTTTAATGTGAAGGAGACCTGGGGGGAGAGTGATACACCGTATTGCCTGTATCAACTAAGTCTCCTATTGCGCGAATTAAACTCCCATTCACATAAGTTTCCAATTCAAAATTACATATAAAAAAAAATAAAAGAAATTTATCCACAGAGTGATAGAAATGGGAGAAATGTCAATCGGTATAGTATAAGAGGTCGTTTGATAGTGTTTCACGACGAATACCATTTGGGCGATTCAATCGAAAGATTGTTCCCATAAGACGCCGTGTATTTCGTCCAGCATCGCCGACCACTCGGCCGCATAATCGGTATATATAGGGGAGCACCCCGGTCGGCTTGCACGAAAAGACCAAAATCCACGGATGGTCTGAAAAGCATGATCCGACCAAAATGCACGATTCGTCCAACATATACTATTAGAAAAAGAGGACGATGGAAACGAAACGCACGTTTCGTTCAGAATTTGAAAACACAGTCTCTTTTAATGTGAAGGAGACCTGGGGGGAGAGTGATACACCGTATTGCCTGTATCAACTAAGTCTCCTAATGCGCGAATTAAACTCCCATTCACATAAGTTTCCAAAGAAAAATTTCTAAGTCCGATAGTCGCATTGGTTCGAAAAGCATTCGTATAACTTTTCATCGACTCTTCGGAATTTTTCTAAGTCCGATAGTCGCATTGGTTCGAAAAGCATTCGTATAACTTTTCATCGACTCTTCGGAATTTTTCTAAGTCCGATAGTCGCATTGGTTCGAAAAGCATTCGTATAACTTTTCATCGACTCTTCGGAATTTTTCTAAGTCCGATAGTCGCATTGGTTCGAAAAGCATTCGTATAACTTTTCATCGACTCTTCGGAATTTTTCTAAGTCCGATAGTCGCATTGGTTCGAAAAGCATTCGTATAACTTTTCATCGACTCTTCGGAATTTTTCTAAGTCCGATAGTCGCATTGGTTCGAAAAGCATTCGTATAACTTTTCATCGACTCTTCGGAATTTTTCTAAGTCCGATAGTCGCATTGGTTCGAAAAGCATTCGTATAACTTTTCATCGACTCTTCGGAATTTTTCTAAGTCCGATAGTCGCATTGGTTCGAAAAGCATTCGTATAACTTTTCATCGACTCTTCGGAATTTTTCTAAGTCCGATAGTCGCATTGGTTCGAAAAGCATTCGTATAACTTTTCATCGACTCTTCGGAATTTTTCTAAGTCCGATAGTCGCATTGGTTCGAAAAGCATTCGTATAACTTTTCATCGACTCTTCGGAATTTTTCTAAGTCCGATAGTCGCATTGGTTCGAAAAGCATTCGTATAACTTTTCATCGACTCTTCGGAATTTTTCTAAGTCCGATAGTCGCATTGGTTCGAAAAGCATTCGTATAACTTTTCATCGACTCTTCGGAATTTTTCTAAGTCCGATAGTCGCATTGGTTCGAAAAGCATTCGTATAACTTTTCATCGACTCTTCGGAATTTTTCTAAGTCCGATAGTCGCATTGGTTCGAAAAGCATTCGTATAACTTTTCATCGACTCTTCGGAATTTTTCTAAGTCCGATAGTCGCATTGGTTCGAAAAGCATTCGTATAACTTTTCATCGACTCTTCGGAATTTTTCTAAGTCCGATAGTCGCATTGGTTCGAAAAGCATTCGTATAACTTTTCATCGACTCTTCGGAATTTTTCTAAGTCCGATAGTCGCATTGGTTCGAAAAGCATTCGTATAACTTTTCATCGACTCTTCGGAATTTTTCTAAGTCCGATAGTCGCATTGGTTCGAAAAGCATTCGTATAACTTTTCATCGACTCTTCGGAATTTTTCTAAGTCCGATAGTCGCATTGGTTCGAAAAGCATTCGTATAACTTTTCATCGACTCTTCGGAATTTTTCTAAGTCCGATAGTCGCATTGGTTCGAAAAGCATTCGTATAACTTTTCATCGACTCTTCGGAATTTTTCTAAGTCCGATAGTCGCATTGGTTCGAAAAGCATTCGTATAACTTTTCATCGACTCTT
>NC_060967.1:5562438-5573096 GCF_910589235.1 Vespa crabro
CCGAGCGAGAAAAGCGCACTCGGTCCACGGTCATACACACACGATAGACGACGATGGGGACGACGACAGTATCAGACACAGATTCTCTATCTGGGGCTCCACGGGCAACCCCTTTTTTCCTCTGTGTCGTCTTTCATGTTCGATGCCACGTCCCACACCGTTTCTCTACCGGTGATAGTCCTATGACCCGATACGCGTATCCAGTCTCTCTCCGCCGGATACGCCGGACATATATTATTGGACACAATTCGAAGAGTGCCTCTCGCTTATGTTCGAAGAGCCCGTATTCGGGGCTAGCGACGACCAGGGACTTACCCGACGCTCTTCGCCGATTCGCCGGAAGGCTGACCACGTATTGGTTCTCCGATCTCCACAACCGCGAACGCCTTAACGCGCGAGTCGACTCGCGGCACCGATCGGGCGCCAACGAGCACGATAATCGCGCAGCGCTGTTGGAGGTACGAGTCGGAGGAACACGGTCCGCGGCCATGTATCCGTTTAACGAATCAGTTTAACGAACGCCTCGACCCTAAGGATATGTGCGTCGCTCGACGATGCTCCGGCTCTATGAAGCACCGTCACCCCTTTTATCGTACATTGTTTGTTTGTTTGTTTGTTTGTTTCACACATATTATATATGTGCGCACTCTCGTTGCTTCTTTGAGCAACTTTTTTATACGTTAATGATCCTTCCGCAGGTTCACCTACGGAAACCTTGTTACGACTTTTACTTCCTCTAAATGATCAAGTTTGGTCATCTTCCCGGCAACATCGGCAGTGCCGAGACACTGCCGCGCACCAGTCCGAAGACCTCACTAAATCATTCAATCGGTAGTAGCGACGGGCGGTGTGTACAAAGGGCAGGGACGTAATCAACGCGAGCTTATGACTCGCGCTTACTGGGAATTCCTCGTTCATGGGGAATAATTGCAAGCCCCAATCCCTAGCATGAAAGTGGTTCAGCGGTTTACCCGGACCTCTCGGTCTAGGAAATACACGTTGATACTTTCATTGTAGCGCGCGTGCAGCCCAGGACATCTAAGGGCATCACAGACCTGTTATTGCTCAATCTCGTGCGGCTAAAAGCCGCCTGTCCCTCTAAGAAGATTTGTTGGTACGTTGGTAGTAAAAACCGCTCGACCGAAGTCGAGGGCCTTCGAGATACCAGAATGTACGCCTATTTAGCAGGCTAGAGTCTCGTTCGTTATCGGAATTAACCAGACAAATCGCTCCACGAACTAAGAACGGCCATGCACCACCACCCATAGATTCGAGAAAGAGCTATCAATCTGTCTTACACGCTTATGTTCGGACCTGGTAAGTTTTCCCGTGTTGAGTCAAATTAAGCCGCAGGCTCCACTCCTGGTGGTGCCCTTCCGTCAATTCCTTTAAGTTTCAGCTTTGCAACCATACTTCCCCCGGAACCCAAAAGCTTTGGTTTCCCGGAAGCTGCCCGCCGAGTCATCGGAGGAACTTCGGCGGATCGCTAGCTGGCATCGTTTATGGTTAGAACTAGGGCGGTATCTGATCGCCTTCGAACCTCTAACTTTCGTTCTTGATTAATGAAAACATTTTTGGCAAATGCTTTCGCTTCTGTCCGTCTTGCGACGATCCAAGAATTTCACCTCTAACGTCGCAATACGAATGCCCCCATCTGTCCCTATTAATCATTACCTCGGGGTTCCGAAAACCAACAAAATAGAACCGAGGTCCTATTCCATTATTCCATGCACACAGTATTCAGGCGAGGCTAGCCTGCTTTAAGCACTCTAATTTGTTCAAAGTAAACGTACCGGCCCATCTCGACACTCAGTGAAGAGCACCGCGATGGGATATTAGTTGGACCGCCCCGAAGAGCTAAGCCCACCGGTAGGACGTCCCACATCATGCCAGTAAACACCGCGAGCGGTGAACCGACAGTGTGAAACACAGATTCAACTACGAGCTTTTTAACCGCAACAACTTTAATATACGCTATTGGAGCTGGAATTACCGCGGCTGCTGGCACCAGACTTGCCCTCCAATAGGTCCTTGTTAAAGGATTTAAAGTGTACTCATTCCAATTACAGGGCCTCTAATATGAGTCCTGTATTGTTATTTTTCGTCACTACCTCCCCGTGCCGGGAGTGGGTAATTTGCGCGCCTGCTGCCTTCCTTGGATGTGGTAGCCGTTTCTCAGGCTCCCTCTCCGGAATCGAACCCTGATTCCCCGTTACCCGTTACAACCATGGTAGGCGCAGAACCTACCATCGACAGTTGATAAGGCAGACATTTGAAAGACTTGTCGCCGGTGCTAAGACCGTGCGATCAGCTCAAAGTTATTCAGAGTCATCAAAGTAAACGGTGGACGAATGTAAAACATACGCCACCGATTGGTTTTGATCTAATAAAAGCGTTCCTCCCATCTCTGGTCGGAACTCTGGTTTGCATGTATTAGCTCTAGAATTACCACAGTTATCCAAGTAACTGTTAACGATCTAAGGAACCATAACTGATATAATGAGCCTTTTGCGGTTTCACTTTTAATTCGTGTGTACTTAGACATGCATGGCTTAATCTTTGAGACAAGCATATAACTACTGGCAGGATCAACCAGGGAGCTCAAGAAGCTCTCCTTTTGAAAGAAGAGTAGACGACTTTCGCCGACTCTCTCTTTCACATTTTGTCGCCGACACGTATGCCGGACGACGATACTATCGCTTTTACATGTTTTACATGTATTAATAGAGATTGGGCTCCTTTTTATTATATATATATTATATGGCCTCAATTCTCATCCCGGACGTTTGACTGAATTATTATTGGAACGTCGGGATTTTATGCTGAAGACGGACAATTGTGGCGTAAACTGCGTAAAGTGAGTTTATACACCCCCGAAAAGTTTGCCTTCAGCGGTTCAAACGATTCGGTATGCGGAGTTCGGATCTGATGGCTCTTTTCAGCGCAGAGACTACAGAAAGATTTTCTCTCGTCTCCGCTAAAATTATACAAAAATATTATTTTTGTCGCTCGGATTTTGGAGAGTTGATGCTCAGTAAGTAGCCGTGATTTTCTGCACACTTCTTTTATGACAGACAAACCAACGAACTAACCAACGCCGAAGCGCGTACCACATAAGGGCCATTCGGTCTGAGACACCGACCCGTGGTAATGCTGTGTGGATGTGTAATATATTCTTTTTCAAAGCACGTTTCGAGCAAGCCGAAACGTGCATACTCTTAAAGATACCGATTATGCGGCCGAGTGGTCGGCGACACACGGTGAAATACATGGAGTCTTATGGGAACGGGCTGGTCGATAAAAAGTCCAACCGGTTCCCGCCAAAAAACTTAGTCTCTGGAGCATCAAACGTATTAGTTTCCAATTATAAATTAAAAAAAAAGTATACCAGTTCAGTTCTGCCGAGTGAACGGCGACGGTAAATAAATTATTGCAAAAAAAAAAAAAGACAGAACTTAGTCTCTTGTACGATTCACCGCTACAGTTAGACTAATTCTACCCATTCGTATAGGTTTACAATAAGAAGACATTTCATAATTTTTTTCTAAGTGACCCATTCGTATAAGTTTCATATTCGTTATAATACTTACGAATAATTCTCTTAGTACTTAGAAAAAGAAATGTACTCTTAACGAAAGAAGAATCAATCTCGTTCGTTCATTCGTATAACATTTTCGAAACTTAGTCTCGAATCGTACATTTTGTACGAATCGTGCTTTTTGGTCGAAACGTGCATTTTGGGCGAATCGTGCAAGCCGACCTATATGCTCCCTTATATATACCGATTATGCGGCCGAGTGGTCGGCGACACGCGGTGAAATACATGGAGTCTTATGGGAATATAGTGCCGAACGAATCGACCAATCGATTCCCGTCAAAAAACATAGACTAAGTAGAGCGTCGTGTTAATCGTATAAGTTTCCAATAAACTTTGACATTGGAAAAAGTTTCACCGCCACAGCTCGGTGAGACTTTCGACTATTTCTCCCATTCGTATAGGTTTACAATAAGAAGACATTTCGTAATTTTTTTCTAAGTGACCCATTCGTATAAGTTTCATATTCGTTATAATACTTACGAATAATTCTCTTAGTACTTAGAAAAAGAAATGTACTCTTAACGAAAGAAGAATCAATCTCGTTCGTTCATTCGTATAACATTTTCGAAACTTAGTCTCGAATCGTACATTTTGTACGAATCGTGCTTTTTGGTCGAAACGTGCATTTTGGGCGAATCGTGCAAGCCGACCTATATGCTCCCTTATATATACCGATTATGCGGCCGAGTGGTCGGCGACACGCGGTGAAATACATGGAGTCTTATGGGAATATAGTGCCGAACGAATCGACCAATCGATTCCCGTCAAAAAACATAGACTAAGTAGAGCGTCGTGTTAATCGTATAAGTTTCCAATAAACTTTGACATTGGAAAAAGTTTCACCGCCACAGCTCGGTGAGACTTTCGACTATTTCTCCCATTCGTATAGGTTTACAATAAGAAGACATTTCGTAATTTTTTTCTAAGTGACCCATTCGTATAAGTTTCATATTCGTTATAATACTTACGAATAATTCTCTTAGTACTTAGAAAAAGAAATGTACTCTTAACGAAAGAAGAATCAATCTCGTTCGTTCATTCGTATAACATTTTCGAAACTTAGTCTCGAATCGTACATTTTGTACGAATCGTGCTTTTTGGTCGAAACGTGCATTTTGGGCGAATCGTGCAAGCCGACCTATATGCTCCCTTATATATACCGATTATGCGGCCGAGTGGTCGGCGACACGCGGTGAAATACATGGAGTCTTATGGGAATATAGTGCCGAACGAATCGACCAATCGATTCCCGCCAAAAAACATAGACTAAGTAGAGCGTCGTGTTAATCGTATAAGTTTCCAATAAACTTTGGCATTGGAAAAAGTTTCACCGCCCCAGCTCGGTGAGACTTTCGACTATTTCTCCCATTCGTATAGGTTTACAATAAGAAGACATTTCGTAATTTTTTTCTAAGTGACCCATTCGTATAAGTTTCATATTCGTTATAATACTTACGAATAATTCTCTTAGTACTTAGAAAAAGAAATGTACTCTTAACGAAAGAAGAATCAATCTCGTTCGTTCATTCGTATAACATTTTCGAAACTTAGTCTCGAATCGTACATTTTGTACGAATCGTGCTTTTTGGTCGAAACGTGCATTTTGGGCGAATCGTGCAAGCCGACCTATATGCTCCCTTATATATACCGATTATGCGGCCGAGTGGTCGGCGACACGCGGTGAAATACATGGAGTCTTATGGGAATATAGTGCCGAACGAATCGACCAATCGATTCCCGCCAAAAAACATAGACTAAGTAGAGCGTCGTGTTAATCGTATAAGTTTCCAATAAACTTTGGCATTGGAAAAAGTTTCACCGCCCCAGCTCGGTGAGACTTTCGACTATTTCTCCCATTCGTATAGGTTTACAATAAGAAGACATTTCGTAATTTTTTCTAAGTGACCCATTCGTATAAGTTTCATATTCGTTATAATACTTACGAATAATTCTCTTAGTACTTGGAAAAAGAAATGTACTCTTAACGACAGGAGAATCAATCTCGTTCGTTCATTCGTATAACATTTTCGAAACTTAGTCTCGAATCGTACATTTTGTACGAATCGTGCTTTTTGGTCGAAACGTGCATTTTGGGCGAATCGTGCAAGCCGACCTATATGCTCCCTTATATATACCGATTATGCGGCCGAGTGGTCGGCGACACGCGGTGAAATACATGGAGTCTTATGGGAATATAGTGCCGAACGAATCGACCAATCGATTCCCGTCAAAAAACATAGACTAAGTAGAGCGTCGTGTTAATCGTATAAGTTTCCAATAAACTTTGACATTGGAAAAAGGTTCACCGCCACAGCTCGGTGAGACTTTCGACTATTTCTCCCATTCGTATAGGTTTACAATAAGAAGACATTTCGTAATTTTTTTCTAAGTGACCCATTCGTATAAGTTTCATATTCGTTATAATACTTACGAATAATTCTCTTAGTACTTAGAAAAAGAAATGTACTCTTAACGAAAGAAGAATCAATCTCGTTCGTTCATTCGTATAACATTTTCGAAACTTAGTCTCGAATCGTACATTTTGTACGAATCGTGCTTTTTGGTCGAAACGTGCATTTTGGGCGAATCGTGCAAGCCGACCTATATGCTCCCTTATATATACCGATTATGCGGCCGAGTGGTCGGCGACACGCGGTGAAATACATGGAGTCTTATGGGAATATAGTGCCGAACGAATCGACCAATCGATTCCCGCCAAAAAACATAGACTAAGTAGAGCGTCGTGTTAATCGTATAAGTTTCCAATAAACTTTGGCATTGGAAAAAGTTTCACCGCCCCAGCTCGGTGAGACTTTCGACTATTTCTCCCATTCGTATAGGTTTACAATAAGAAGACATTTCGTAATTTTTTCTAAGTGACCCATTCGTATAAGTTTCATATTCGTTATAATACTTACGAATAATTCTCTTAGTACTTAGAAAAAGAAATGTACTCTTAACGACAGGAGAATCAATCGTTCGTTCATTCGTATAACATTTTCGAAACTTAGTCTCGAATCGTACATTATGTACGAATCGTGCGTTTTGGTCGAATCGTACATTTTGGTCGAAACGTGCATTTTGGGCGAATCATGCGTTTCGAAATAATCATGCACTTTGGGCGAATCGTGCATTTTGGTCGAATCGAGCATTTCGAACGATTCGCCAATTTTGGTCTTTTCGTGCAAGCCGAAACATACGTTCCCTTATATATACCGATTATGCGGCCGAGTGGTCGGCGACACACGGTGAAATACATGGAGTCTTATGGGAATAAAGTGCCAAACGAAAAGACCAATTTTTAAAAACTTTGTTTATTGAGCTCCTATACATTACTAAACGTTTCCTCACGTTTAAACACATTATTATTAACAAAAGTAACATAAAAAAAAATAAAAATTATAAATAATATTGCAAATTAAAAATATATTATTGGCAAAAAAACATTTGTTTTTGAAATCGATTTTTTTAATAAACCAAATAATTAATACGTATCTAATTAAGTAATCCTATGTTATAACATTGTCATTTTTAACATCCTTAATTAACAAATGGATAAAAAGTGTAGTTTTATAGATTTTTCAAAACAAATCGATGGATACGCTTTATTTAACGTTCCTTCGTCGATACAACATGCTTTTATTGTTAAAAATTTATTAATTTGCAATAACAATTGTTATTAACAAATAATCGACAAAAACGATATTTTCATTCTTCCGATCGACAATGTCAAATAAAAAAACGATATAGTGATGTATAACAAAGTTCCCATTTTACGCCTTAATTAACAAATGGATAAAAAGTAGAGTTTTATAGATTTTTCAAAACAAATCGTTGGATACGCTTTATTTAACGTTCCTTCGTCGATACAACACGCTTTTATTGTTAAAAATTTATTAATTTGCAATAACAATTGTTATTAACAAATAATCGACAAAAACGATATTTTCATTGTTCCGATCGATAATGTCAAATAAAAAAACGATATAGTGATGTATAACAAAGTTCTCGTTGAACGCCTTAATTAACAAATGGATAAAAAGTAGAGTTTTATAGATTTTTCAAAACAAATCGATGGATACGCTTTATTTAACGTTCCTTCGTCGATACAATACGCTTTTATTGTTAAAAATTTATTAATTTGCAATAACAATTGTTATTAACAAATAATCGACAAAAACGATATTTTCATTGTTCCGATCGATAATGTCAAATAAAAAAACGATATAGTGATGTATAACAAAGTTCCCATTTTACGCCTTAATTAACAAATGGATAAAAAGTGGAGTTTTGTAAATATTTCAAAAAAAATCGATGAATACGCTTTATTTAACGTTCCTTCGTCGATACGACACGCTTTTATTGTTAAAAATTTATTAATTTGCAATAAAAATTGTTATTAACAAATAATCGACAAAAACGATATTTTCATTCTTCCGATGGATAATGTCAAATAAAAAAACGATATAGTGATGTATAACAAAGTTCTCGTTGAACGCCTTAATTAACAAATGGATAAAAAGTGGAGTTTTGTGAATTTTTCAAAAAAAATCGATGAATACGCTTTATTTAACGTTCCTTCGTCGATACGACACGCTTTTATTGTTAAAAATTTATTAATTTGCAATAAAAATTGTTATTAACAAATAATCGACAAAAACGATATTTTCGTTCTTCCGATCGATAATGTCAAATAAAAAAACGATATAGTGATGTATAACAAAGTTCTCGTTGAACGCCTTAATTAACAAATGGATAAAAAGTGTAGTTTTCTAAATTTTTCGAAACAAATCAATGGATACGCTTTATTTAACGTTTCTACGTCGATACAATACGCGTTTATTGTTAAAAATTTATTAATTTGCAAAACCAATTGTTATTAACAATTCGTTGACGAAAACGATATTTTTGCTCTTCCGATCGTTAATAACAAATTAAAGAACGATATTGTGATGTATAACAAAGTTCTCGTTGAACGCCTTAATTAACAAATTGATAAAAAGTGGAGTTTTGTAAATATTTCGAAACAAATCAATGGATACGCTTTATTTAACGTTCCTTCGTCGATACAATACGCGCTTATTGTTGAAAATTCATTAATTTCCAAAAACAATTGTAATTAACAATTCTTGGTAGAAAACGACATTTTTGTACCAAATATATTCACGGATTATATAAAAAGGGTAAATGAACGTCTAGAATGGTATAGAAGGACGATTGATAATGTTTCTCGACGGATACCGTTTGGGCGATTCAATCGGAAGATTGTTCCCATAAGACGCCGTGTATTTCGTCCAGCGTCGCCGACCACTCGGCCGCATAATCGGTATATATAGGGGAGCACCCCGGTCGGCTTGCACGAAAAGACCAAAATCCACGGATGGTCTGAAAAGCTTGATCCGACCAAAATGCACGATTCGTCCAACATATACTATTAGAAAAAGAGGACGATGGAAACGAAACGCACGTTTCGTTCAGAATTTGAAAACACAGTCTCTTTTAATGTGAAGGAGACCTGGGGGGAGAGTGATACACCGTATTGCCTGTATCAACCAAGTCTCCTATTGCGCGAATTAAACTCCCATTCACATAAGTTTCCAATTCAAAATTACATATAAAAAAAAATAAAAGAAATTTATCCACAGAGTGATAGAAATGGGAGAAATGACAATCGGTATAGTATAAGAGGTCGTTTGATAGTGTTTCACGACGAATACCATTTGGGCGATTCAATCGAAAGATTGTTCCCATAAGACGCCGTGTATTTCGTCCAGCGTCGCCGACCACTCGGCCGCATAATCGGTATATATAGGGGAGCACCCCGGTCGGCTTGCACGAAAAGACCAAAATCCACGGATGGTCTGAAAAGCATGATCCGACCAAAATGCACGATTCGTCCAACATATACTATTAGAAAAAGAGGACGATGGAAACGAAACGCACGTTTCGTTCAGAATTTGAAAACACAGTCTCTTTTAATGTGAAGGAGACCTGGGGGGAGAGTGATACACCGTATTGCCTGTATCAACTAAGTCTCCTATTGCGCGAATTAAACTCCCATTCACATAAGTTTCCAATTCAAAATTACATATAAAAAAAAATAAAAGAAATTTATCCACAGAGTGATAGAAATGGGAGAAATGTCAATCGGTATAGTATAAGAGGTCGTTTGATAGTGTTTCACGACGAATACCATTTGGGCGATTCAATCGAAAGATTGTTCCCATAAGACGCCGTGTATTTCGTCCAGCGTCGCCGACCACTCGGCCGCATAATCGGTATATATAGGGGAGCACCCCGGTCGGCTTGCACGAAAAGACCAAAATCCACGGATGGTCTGAAAAGCATGATCCGACCAAAATGCACGATTCGTCCAACATATACTATTAGAAAAAGAGGACGATGGAAACGAAACGCACGTTTCGTTCAGAATTTGAAAACACAGTCTCTTTTAATGTGAAGGAGACCTGGGGGGAGAGTGATACACCGTATTGCCTGTATCAACCAAGTCTCCTAATGCGCGAATTAAACTCCCATTCACATAAGTTTCCAAAGAAAAATTTCTAAGTCCGATAGTCGCATTGGTTCGAAAAGCATTCGTATAACTTTTCATCGACTCTTCGGAATTTTTCTAAGTCCGATAGTCGCATTGGTTCGAAAAGCATTCGTATAACTTTTCATCGACTCTTCGGAATTTTTCTAAGTCCGATAGTCGCATTGGTTCGAAAAGCATTCGTATAACTTTTCATCGACTCTTCGGAATTTTTCTAAGTCCGATAGTCGCATTGGTTCGAAAAGCATTCGTATAACTTTTCATCGACTCTTCGGAATTTTTCTAAGTCCGATAGTCGCATTGGTTCGAAAAGCATTCGTATAACTTTTCATCGACTCTTCGGAATTTTTCTAAGTCCGATAGTCGCATTGGTTCGAAAAGCATTCGTATAACTTTTCATCGACTCTTCGGAATTTTTCTAAGTCCGATAGTCGCATTGGTTCGAAAAGCATTCGTATAACTTTTCATCGACTCTTCGGAATTTTTCTAAGTCCGATAGTCGCATTG
>NC_060967.1:5575796-5583296 GCF_910589235.1 Vespa crabro
TCAACCAGGGAGCTCAAGAAGCTCTCCTTTTGAAAGAAGAGTAGACGACTTTCGCCGACTCTCTCTTTCACATTTTGTCGCCGACACGTATGCCGGACGACGATACTATCGCTTTTACATGTTTTACATGTATTAATAGAGATTGGGCTCCTTTTTATTATATATATATTATATGGCCTCAATTCTCATCCCGGACGTTTGACTGAATTATTATTGGAACGTCGGGATTTTATGCTGAAGACGGACAATTGTGGCGTAAACTGCGTAAAGTGAGTTTATACACCCCCGAAAAGTTTGCCTTCAGCGGTTCAAACGATTCGGTATGCGGAGTTCGGATCTGATGGCTCTTTTCAGCGCAGAGACTACAGAAAGATTTTCTCTCGTCTCCGCTAAAATTATACAAAAATATTATTTTTGTCGCTCGGATTTTGGAGAGTTGATGCTCAGTAAGTAGCCGTGATTTTCTGCACACTTCTTTTATGACAGACAAACCAACGAACTAACCAACGCCGAAGCGCGTACCACATAAGGGCCATTCGGTCTGAGACACCGACCCGTGGTAATGCTGTGTGGATGTGTAATATATTCTTTTTCAAAGCACGTTTCGAGCAAGCCGAAACGTGCATACTCTTAAAGATACCGATTATGCGGCCGAGTGGTCGGCGACACACGGTGAAATACATGGAGTCTTATGGGAACGGGCTGGTCGATAAAAAGTCCAACCGGTTCCCGCCAAAAAACTTAGTCTCTGGAGCATCAAACGTATTAGTTTCCAATTATAAATTAAAAAAAAAGTATACCAGTTCAGTTCTGCCGAGTGAACGGCGACGGTAAATAAATTATTGCAAAAAAAAAAAAAGACAGAACTTAGTCTCTTGTACGATTCACCGCTACAGTTAGACTAATTCTACCCATTCGTATAGGTTTACAATAAGAAGACATTTCATAATTTTTTTCTAAGTGACCCATTCGTATAAGTTTCATATTCGTTATAATACTTACGAATAATTCTCTTAGTACTTAGAAAAAGAAATGTACTCTTAACGAAAGAAGAATCAATCTCGTTCGTTCATTCGTATAACATTTTCGAAACTTAGTCTCGAATCGTACATTTTGTACGAATCGTGCTTTTTGGTCGAAACGTGCATTTTGGGCGAATCGTGCAAGCCGACCTATATGCTCCCTTATATATACCGATTATGCGGCCGAGTGGTCGGCGACACGCGGTGAAATACATGGAGTCTTATGGGAATATAGTGCCGAACGAATCGACCAATCGATTCCCGTCAAAAAACATAGACTAAGTAGAGCGTCGTGTTAATCGTATAAGTTTCCAATAAACTTTGACATTGGAAAAAGTTTCACCGCCCCAGCTCGGTGAGACTTTCGACTATTTCTCCCATTCGTATAGGTTTACAATAAGAAGACATTTCGTAATTTTTTTCTAAGTGACCCATTCGTATAAGTTTCATATTCGTTATAATACTTACGAATAATTCTCTTAGTACTTAGAAAAAGAAATGTACTCTTAACGAAAGAAGAATCAATCTCGTTCGTTCATTCGTATAACATTTTCGAAACTTAGTCTCGAATCGTACATTTTGTACGAATCGTGCTTTTTGGTCGAAACGTGCATTTTGGGCGAATCGTGCAAGCCGACCTATATGCTCCCTTATATATACCGATTATGCGGCCGAGTGGTCGGCGACACGCGGTGAAATACATGGAGTCTTATGGGAATATAGTGCCGAACGAATCGACCAATCGATTCCCGTCAAAAAACATAGACTAAGTAGAGCGTCGTGTTAATCGTATAAGTTTCCAATAAACTTTGACATTGGAAAAAGTTTCACCGCCACAGCTCGGTGAGACTTTCGACTATTTCTCCCATTCGTATAGGTTTACAATAAGAAGACATTTCGTAATTTTTTTCTAAGTGACCCATTCGTATAAGTTTCATATTCGTTATAATACTTACGAATAATTCTCTTAGTACTTAGAAAAAGAAATGTACTCTTAACGAAAGAAGAATCAATCTCGTTCGTTCATTCGTATAACATTTTCGAAACTTAGTCTCGAATCGTACATTTTGTACGAATCGTGCTTTTTGGTCGAAACGTGCATTTTGGGCGAATCGTGCAAGCCGACCTATATGCTCCCTTATATATACCGATTATGCGGCCGAGTGGTCGGCGACACGCGGTGAAATACATGGAGTCTTATGGGAATATAGTGCCGAACGAATCGACCAATCGATTCCCGCCAAAAAACATAGACTAAGTAGAGCGTCGTGTTAATCGTATAAGTTTCCAATAAACTTTGGCATTGGAAAAAGTTTCACCGCCCCAGCTCGGTGAGACTTTCGACTATTTCTCCCATTCGTATAGGTTTACAATAAGAAGACATTTCGTAATTTTTTTCTAAGTGACCCATTCGTATAAGTTTCATATTCGTTATAATACTTACGAATAATTCTCTTAGTACTTAGAAAAAGAAATGTACTCTTAACGAAAGAAGAATCAATCTCGTTCGTTCATTCGTATAACATTTTCGAAACTTAGTCTCGAATCGTACATTTTGTACGAATCGTGCTTTTTGGTCGAAACGTGCATTTTGGGCGAATCGTGCAAGCCGACCTATATGCTCCCTTATATATACCGATTATGCGGCCGAGTGGTCGGCGACACGCGGTGAAATACATGGAGTCTTATGGGAATATAGTGCCGAACGAATCGACCAATCGATTCCCGCCAAAAAACATAGACTAAGTAGAGCGTCGTGTTAATCGTATAAGTTTCCAATAAACTTTGGCATTGGAAAAAGTTTCACCGCCCCAGCTCGGTGAGACTTTCGACTATTTCTCCCATTCGTATAGGTTTACAATAAGAAGACATTTCGTAATTTTTTCTAAGTGACCCATTCGTATAAGTTTCATATTCGTTATAATACTTACGAATAATTCTCTTAGTACTTGGAAAAAGAAATGTACTCTTAACGACAGGAGAATCAATCTCGTTCGTTCATTCGTATAACATTTTCGAAACTTAGTCTCGAATCGTACATTTTGTACGAATCGTGCTTTTTGGTCGAAACGTGCATTTTGGGCGAATCGTGCAAGCCGACCTATATGCTCCCTTATATATACCGATTATGCGGCCGAGTGGTCGGCGACACGCGGTGAAATACATGGAGTCTTATGGGAATATAGTGCCGAACGAATCGACCAATCGATTCCCGTCAAAAAACATAGACTAAGTAGAGCGTCGTGTTAATCGTATAAGTTTCCAATAAACTTTGACATTGGAAAAAGTTTCACCGCCACAGCTCGGTGAGACTTTCGACTATTTCTCCCATTCGTATAGGTTTACAATAAGAAGACATTTCGTAATTTTTTTCTAAGTGACCCATTCGTATAAGTTTCATATTCGTTATAATACTTACGAATAATTCTCTTAGTACTTAGAAAAAGAAATGTACTCTTAACGAAAGAAGAATCAATCTCGTTCGTTCATTCGTATAACATTTTCGAAACTTAGTCTCGAATCGTACATTTTGTACGAATCGTGCTTTTTGGTCGAAACGTGCATTTTGGGCGAATCGTGCAAGCCGACCTATATGCTCCCTTATATATACCGATTATGCGGCCGAGTGGTCGGCGACACGCGGTGAAATACATGGAGTCTTATGGGAATATAGTGCCGAACGAATCGACCAATCGATTCCCGCCAAAAAACATAGACTAAGTAGAGCGTCGTGTTAATCGTATAAGTTTCCAATAAACTTTGGCATTGGAAAAAGTTTCACCGCCCCAGCTCGGTGAGACTTTCGACTATTTCTCCCATTCGTATAGGTTTACAATAAGAAGACATTTCGTAATTTTTTCTAAGTGACCCATTCGTATAAGTTTCATATTCGTTATAATACTTACGAATAATTCTCTTAGTACTTAGAAAAAGAAATGTACTCTTAACGACAGGAGAATCAATCGTTCGTTCATTCGTATAACATTTTCGAAACTTAGTCTCGAATCGTACATTATGTACGAATCGTGCGTTTTGGTCGAATCGTACATTTTGGTCGAAACGTGCATTTTGGGCGAATCATGCGTTTCGAAATAATCATGCACTTTGGGCGAATCGTGCATTTTGGTCGAATCGAGCATTTCGAACGATTCGCCAATTTTGGTCTTTTCGTGCAAGCCGAAACATACGTTCCCTTATATATACCGATTATGCGGCCGAGTGGTCGGCGACACACGGTGAAATACATGGAGTCTTATGGGAATAAAGTGCCAAACGAAAAGACCAATTTTTAAAAACTTTGTTTATTGAGCTCCTATACATTACTAAACGTTTCCTCACGTTTAAACACATTATTATTAACAAAAGTAACATAAAAAAAAATAAAAATTATAAATAATATTGCAAATTAAAAATATATTATTGGCAAAAAAACATTTGTTTTTGAAATCGATTTTTTTAATAAACCAAATAATTAATACGTATCTAATTAAGTAATCCTATGTTATAACATTGTCATTTTTAACATCCTTAATTAACAAATGGATAAAAAGTGTAGTTTTATAGATTTTTCAAAACAAATCGATGGATACGCTTTATTTAACGTTCCTTCGTCGATACAACATGCTTTTATTGTTAAAAATTTATTAATTTGCAATAACAATTGTTATTAACAAATAATCGACAAAAACGATATTTTCATTCTTCCGATCGACAATGTCAAATAAAAAAACGATATAGTGATGTATAACAAAGTTCCCATTTTACGCCTTAATTAACAAATGGATAAAAAGTAGAGTTTTATAGATTTTTCAAAACAAATCGTTGGATACGCTTTATTTAACGTTCCTTCGTCGATACAACACGCTTTTATTGTTAAAAATTTATTAATTTGCAATAACAATTGTTATTAACAAATAATCGACAAAAACGATATTTTCATTGTTCCGATCGATAATGTCAAATAAAAAAACGATATAGTGATGTATAACAAAGTTCTCGTTGAACGCCTTAATTAACAAATGGATAAAAAGTAGAGTTTTATAGATTTTTCAAAACAAATCGATGGATACGCTTTATTTAACGTTCCTTCGTCGATACAATACGCTTTTATTGTTAAAAATTTATTAATTTGCAATAACAATTGTTATTAACAAATAATCGACAAAAACGATATTTTCATTGTTCCGATCGATAATGTCAAATAAAAAAACGATATAGTGATGTATAACAAAGTTCCCATTTTACGCCTTAATTAACAAATGGATAAAAAGTGGAGTTTTGTAAATATTTCAAAAAAAATCGATGAATACGCTTTATTTAACGTTCCTTCGTCGATACGACACGCATTTATTGTTAAAAATTTATTAATTTGCAATAAAAATTGTTATTAACAAATAATCGACAAAAACGATATTTTCATTCTTCCGATGGATAATGTCAAATAAAAAAACGATATAGTGATGTATAACAAAGTTCTCGTTGAACGCCTTAATTAACAAATGGATAAAAAGTGGAGTTTTGTGAATTTTTCAAAAAAAATCGATGAATACGCTTTATTTAACGTTCCTTCGTCGATACGACACGCTTTTATTGTTAAAAATTTATTAATTTGCAATAAAAATTGTTATTAACAAATAATCGACAAAAACGATATTTTCGTTCTTCCGATCGATAATGTCAAATAAAAAAACGATATAGTGATGTATAACAAAGTTCTCGTTGAACGCCTTAATTAACAAATGGATAAAAAGTGTAGTTTTCTAAATTTTTCGAAACAAATCAATGGATACGCTTTATTTAACGTTTCTACGTCGATACAATACGCGTTTATTGTTAAAAATTTATTAATTTGCAAAACCAATTGTTATTAACAATTCGTTGACGAAAACGATATTTTTGCTCTTCCGATCGTTAATAACAAATTAAAGAACGATATTGTGATGTATAACAAAGTTCTCGTTGAACGCCTTAATTAACAAATTGATAAAAAGTGGAGTTTTGTAAATATTTCGAAACAAATCAATGGATACGCTTTATTTAACGTTCCTTCGTCGATACAATACGCGCTTATTGTTGAAAATTCATTAATTTCCAAAAACAATTGTAATTAACAATTCTTGGTAGAAAACGACATTTTTGTACCAAATATATTCACGGATTATATAAAAAGGGTAAATGAACGTCTAGAATGGTATAGAAGGACGATTGATAATGTTTCTCGACGGATACCGTTTGGGCGATTCAATCGGAAGATTGTTCCCATAAGACGCCGTGTATTTCGTCCAGCGTCGCCGACCACTCGGCCGCATAATCGGTATATATAGGGGAGCACCCCGGTCGGCTTGCACGAAAAGACCAAAATCCACGGATGGTCTGAAAAGCTTGATCCGACCAAAATGCACGATTCGTCCAACATATACTATTAGAAAAAGAGGACGATGGAAACGAAACGCACGTTTCGTTCAGAATTTGAAAACACAGTCTCTTTTAATGTGAAGGAGACCTGGGGGGAGAGTGATACACCGTATTGCCTGTATCAACCAAGTCTCCTATTGCGCGAATTAAACTCCCATTCACATAAGTTTCCAATTCAAAATTACATATAAAAAAAAATAAAAGAAATTTATCCACAGAGTGATAGAAATGGGAGAAATGACAATCGGTATAGTATAAGAGGTCGTTTGATAGTGTTTCACGACGAATACCATTTGGGCGATTCAATCGAAAGATTGTTCCCATAAGACGCCGTGTATTTCGTCCAGCATCGCCGACCACTCGGCCGCATAATCGGTATATATAGGGGAGCACCCCGGTCGGCTTGCACGAAAAGACCAAAATCCACGGATGGTCTGAAAAGCATGATCCGACCAAAATGCACGATTCGTCCAACATATACTATTAGAAAAAGAGGACGATGGAAACGAAACGCACGTTTCGTTCAGAATTTGAAAACACAGTCTCTTTTAATGTGAAGGAGACCTGGGGGGAGAGTGATACACCGTATTGCCTGTATCAACTAAGTCTCCTATTGCGCGAATTAAACTCCCATTCACATAAGTTTCCAATTCAAAATTACATATAAAAAAAAATAAAAGAAATTTATCCACAGAGTGATAGAAATGGGAGAAATGTCAATCGGTATAGTATAAGAGGTCGTTTGATAGTGTTTCACGACGAATACCATTTGGGCGATTCAATCGAAAGATTGTTCCCATAAGACGCCGTGTATTTCGTCCAGCATCGCCGACCACTCGGCCGCATAATCGGTATATATAGGGGAGCACCCCGGTCGGCTTGCACGAAAAGACCAAAATCCACGGATGGTCTGAAAAGCATGATCCGACCAAAATGCACGATTCGTCCAACATATACTATTAGAAAAAGAGGACGATGGAAACGAAACGCACGTTTCGTTCAGAATTTGAAAACACAGTCTCTTTTAATGTGAAGGAGACCTGGGGGGAGAGTGATACACCGT
>NC_060967.1:5593296-5600796 GCF_910589235.1 Vespa crabro
TTTGCATGTATTAGCTCTAGAATTACCACAGTTATCCAAGTAAATGTGGGTACGATCTAAGAAACCATAACTGATTTAATGAGCCATTCGCGGTTTCACCTTAGCTCGGCATGCACTGAGACATGCATGGCTTAATCTTTGAGACAAGCATATGACTACTGGCAGGATCAACCAGGGAGCTCAAGAAGCTCTCCTTTTGAAAGAAGAGTAGACGACTTTCGCCGACTCTCTCTTTCACATTTTGTCGCCGACACGTATGCCGGACGACGATACTATCGCTTTTACATGTTTTACATGTATTAATAGAGATTGGGCTCCTTTTTATTATATATATATTATATGGCCTCAATTCTCATCCCGGACGTTTGACTGAATTATTATTGGAACGTCGGGATTTTATGCTGAAGACGGACAATTGTGGCGTAAACTGCGTAAAGTGAGTTTATACACCCCCGAAAAGTTTGCCTTCAGCGGTTCAAACGATTCGGTATGCGGAGTTCGGATCTGATGGCTCTTTTCAGCGCAGAGACTACAGAAAGATTTTCTCTCGTCTCCGCTAAAATTATACAAAAATATTATTTTTGTCGCTCGGATTTTGGAGAGTTGATGCTCAGTAAGTAGCCGTGATTTTCTGCACACTTCTTTTATGACAGACAAACCAACGAACTAACCAACGCCGAAGCGCGTACCACATAAGGGCCATTCGGTCTGAGACACCGACCCGTGGTAATGCTGTGTGGATGTGTAATATATTCTTTTTCAAAGCACGTTTCGAGCAAGCCGAAACGTGCATACTCTTAAAGATACCGATTATGCGGCCGAGTGGTCGGCGACACACGGTGAAATACATGGAGTCTTATGGGAACGGGCTGGTCGATAAAAAGTCCAACCGGTTCCCGCCAAAAAACTTAGTCTCTGGAGCATCAAACGTATTAGTTTCCAATTATAAATTAAAAAAAAAGTATACCAGTTCAGTTCTGCCGAGTGAACGGCGACGGTAAATAAATTATTGCAAAAAAAAAAAAAGACAGAACTTAGTCTCTTGTACGATTCACCGCTACAGTTAGACTAATTCTACCCATTCGTATAGGTTTACAATAAGAAGACATTTCATAATTTTTTTCTAAGTGACCCATTCGTATAAGTTTCATATTCGTTATAATACTTACGAATAATTCTCTTAGTACTTAGAAAAAGAAATGTACTCTTAACGAAAGAAGAATCAATCTCGTTCGTTCATTCGTATAACATTTTCGAAACTTAGTCTCGAATCGTACATTTTGTACGAATCGTGCTTTTTGGTCGAAACGTGCATTTTGGGCGAATCGTGCAAGCCGACCTATATGCTCCCTTATATATACCGATTATGCGGCCGAGTGGTCGGCGACACGCGGTGAAATACATGGAGTCTTATGGGAATATAGTGCCGAACGAATCGACCAATCGATTCCCGTCAAAAAACATAGACTAAGTAGAGCGTCGTGTTAATCGTATAAGTTTCCAATAAACTTTGACATTGGAAAAAGTTTCACCGCCACAGCGCGGTGAGACTTTCGACTATTTCTCCCATTCGTATAGGTTTACAATAAGAAGACATTTCGTAATTTTTTTCTAAGTGACCCATTCGTATAAGTTTCATATTCGTTATAATACTTACGAATAATTCTCTTAGTACTTAGAAAAAGAAATGTACTCTTAACGAAAGAAGAATCAATCTCGTTCGTTCATTCGTATAACATTTTCGAAACTTAGTCTCGAATCGTACATTTTGTACGAATCGTGCTTTTTGGTCGAAACGTGCATTTTGGGCGAATCGTGCAAGCCGACCTATATGCTCCCTTATATATACCGATTATGCGGCCGAGTGGTCGGCGACACGCGGTGAAATACATGGAGTCTTATGGGAATATAGTGCCGAACGAATCGACCAATCGATTCCCGTCAAAAAACATAGACTAAGTAGAGCGTCGTGTTAATCGTATAAGTTTCCAATAAACTTTGACATTGGAAAAAGTTTCACCGCCACAGCTCGGTGAGACTTTCGACTATTTCTCCCATTCGTATAGGTTTACAATAAGAAGACATTTCGTAATTTTTTTCTAAGTGACCCATTCGTATAAGTTTCATATTCGTTATAATACTTACGAATAATTCTCTTAGTACTTAGAAAAAGAAATGTACTCTTAACGAAAGAAGAATCAATCTCGTTCGTTCATTCGTATAACATTTTCGAAACTTAGTCTCGAATCGTACATTTTGTACGAATCGTGCTTTTTGGTCGAAACGTGCATTTTGGGCGAATCGTGCAAGCCGACCTATATGCTCCCTTATATATACCGATTATGCGGCCGAGTGGTCGGCGACACGCGGTGAAATACATGGAGTCTTATGGGAATATAGTGCCGAACGAATCGACCAATCGATTCCCGCCAAAAAACATAGACTAAGTAGAGCGTCGTGTTAATCGTATAAGTTTCCAATAAACTTTGGCATTGGAAAAAGTTTCACCGCCCCAGCTCGGTGAGACTTTCGACTATTTCTCCCATTCGTATAGGTTTACAATAAGAAGACATTTCGTAATTTTTTTCTAAGTGACCCATTCGTATAAGTTTCATATTCGTTATAATACTTACGAATAATTCTCTTAGTACTTAGAAAAAGAAATGTACTCTTAACGAAAGAAGAATCAATCTCGTTCGTTCATTCGTATAACATTTTCGAAACTTAGTCTCGAATCGTACATTTTGTACGAATCGTGCTTTTTGGTCGAAACGTGCATTTTGGGCGAATCGTGCAAGCCGACCTATATGCTCCCTTATATATACCGATTATGCGGCCGAGTGGTCGGCGACACGCGGTGAAATACATGGAGTCTTATGGGAATATAGTGCCGAACGAATCGACCAATCGATTCCCGCCAAAAAACATAGACTAAGTAGAGCGTCGTGTTAATCGTATAAGTTTCCAATAAACTTTGGCATTGGAAAAAGTTTCACCGCCCCAGCTCGGTGAGACTTTCGACTATTTCTCCCATTCGTATAGGTTTACAATAAGAAGACATTTCGTAATTTTTTCTAAGTGACCCATTCGTATAAGTTTCATATTCGTTATAATACTTACGAATAATTCTCTTAGTACTTGGAAAAAGAAATGTACTCTTAACGACAGGAGAATCAATCTCGTTCGTTCATTCGTATAACATTTTCGAAACTTAGTCTCGAATCGTACATTTTGTACGAATCGTGCTTTTTGGTCGAAACGTGCATTTTGGGCGAATCGTGCAAGCCGACCTATATGCTCCCTTATATATACCGATTATGCGGCCGAGTGGTCGGCGACACGCGGTGAAATACATGGAGTCTTATGGGAATATAGTGCCGAACGAATCGACCAATCGATTCCCGTCAAAAAACATAGACTAAGTAGAGCGTCGTGTTAATCGTATAAGTTTCCAATAAACTTTGACATTGGAAAAAGTTTCACCGCCACAGCTCGGTGAGACTTTCGACTATTTCTCCCATTCGTATAGGTTTACAATAAGAAGACATTTCGTAATTTTTTTCTAAGTGACCCATTCGTATAAGTTTCATATTCGTTATAATACTTACGAATAATTCTCTTAGTACTTAGAAAAAGAAATGTACTCTTAACGAAAGAAGAATCAATCTCGTTCGTTCATTCGTATAACATTTTCGAAACTTAGTCTCGAATCGTACATTTTGTACGAATCGTGCTTTTTGGTCGAAACGTGCATTTTGGGCGAATCGTGCAAGCCGACCTATATGCTCCCTTATATATACCGATTATGCGGCCGAGTGGTCGGCGACACGCGGTGAAATACATGGAGTCTTATGGGAATATAGTGCCGAACGAATCGACCAATCGATTCCCGCCAAAAAACATAGACTAAGTAGAGCGTCGTGTTAATCGTATAAGTTTCCAATAAACTTTGGCATTGGAAAAAGTTTCACCGCCCCAGCTCGGTGAGACTTTCGACTATTTCTCCCATTCGTATAGGTTTACAATAAGAAGACATTTCGTAATTTTTTCTAAGTGACCCATTCGTATAAGTTTCATATTCGTTATAATACTTACGAATAATTCTCTTAGTACTTAGAAAAAGAAATGTACTCTTAACGACAGGAGAATCAATCGTTCGTTCATTCGTATAACATTTTCGAAACTTAGTCTCGAATCGTACATTATGTACGAATCGTGCGTTTTGGTCGAATCGTACATTTTGGTCGAAACGTGCATTTTGGGCGAATCATGCGTTTCGAAATAATCATGCACTTTGGGCGAATCGTGCATTTTGGTCGAATCGAGCATTTCGAACGATTCGCCAATTTTGGTCTTTTCGTGCAAGCCGAAACATACGTTCCCTTATATATACCGATTATGCGGCCGAGTGGTCGGCGACACACGGTGAAATACATGGAGTCTTATGGGAATAAAGTGCCAAACGAAAAGACCAATTTTTAAAAACTTTGTTTATTGAGCTCCTATACATTACTAAACGTTTCCTCACGTTTAAACACATTATTATTAACAAAAGTAACATAAAAAAAAATAAAAATTATAAATAATATTGCAAATTAAAAATATATTATTGGCAAAAAAACATTTGTTTTTGAAATCGATTTTTTTAATAAACCAAATAATTAATACGTATCTAATTAAGTAATCCTATGTTATAACATTGTCATTTTTAACATCCTTAATTAACAAATGGATAAAAAGTGTAGTTTTATAGATTTTTCAAAACAAATCGATGGATACGCTTTATTTAACGTTCCTTCGTCGATACAACATGCTTTTATTGTTAAAAATTTATTAATTTGCAATAACAATTGTTATTAACAAATAATCGACAAAAACGATATTTTCATTCTTCCGATCGACAATGTCAAATAAAAAAACGATATAGTGATGTATAACAAAGTTCCCATTTTACGCCTTAATTAACAAATGGATAAAAAGTAGAGTTTTATAGATTTTTCAAAACAAATCGTTGGATACGCTTTATTTAACGTTCCTTCGTCGATACAACACGCTTTTATTGTTAAAAATTTATTAATTTGCAATAACAATTGTTATTAACAAATAATCGACAAAAACGATATTTTCATTGTTCCGATCGATAATGTCAAATAAAAAAACGATATAGTGATGTATAACAAAGTTCTCGTTGAACGCCTTAATTAACAAATGGATAAAAAGTAGAGTTTTATAGATTTTTCAAAACAAATCGATGGATACGCTTTATTTAACGTTCCTTCGTCGATACAATACGCTTTTATTGTTAAAAATTTATTAATTTGCAATAACAATTGTTATTAACAAATAATCGACAAAAACGATATTTTCATTGTTCCGATCGATAATGTCAAATAAAAAAACGATATAGTGATGTATAACAAAGTTCCCATTTTACGCCTTAATTAACAAATGGATAAAAAGTGGAGTTTTGTAAATATTTCAAAAAAAATCGATGAATACGCTTTATTTAACGTTCCTTCGTCGATACGACACGCATTTATTGTTAAAAATTTATTAATTTGCAATAAAAATTGTTATTAACAAATAATCGACAAAAACGATATTTTCATTCTTCCGATGGATAATGTCAAATAAAAAAACGATATAGTGATGTATAACAAAGTTCTCGTTGAACGCCTTAATTAACAAATGGATAAAAAGTGGAGTTTTGTGAATTTTTCAAAAAAAATCGATGAATACGCTTTATTTAACGTTCCTTCGTCGATACGACACGCTTTTATTGTTAAAAATTTATTAATTTGCAATAAAAATTGTTATTAACAAATAATCGACAAAAACGATATTTTCGTTCTTCCGATCGATAATGTCAAATAAAAAAACGATATAGTGATGTATAACAAAGTTCTCGTTGAACGCCTTAATTAACAAATGGATAAAAAGTGTAGTTTTCTAAATTTTTCGAAACAAATCAATGGATACGCTTTATTTAACGTTTCTACGTCGATACAATACGCGTTTATTGTTAAAAATTTATTAATTTGCAAAACCAATTGTTATTAACAATTCGTTGACGAAAACGATATTTTTGCTCTTCCGATCGTTAATAACAAATTAAAGAACGATATTGTGATGTATAACAAAGTTCTCGTTGAACGCCTTAATTAACAAATTGATAAAAAGTGGAGTTTTGTAAATATTTCGAAACAAATCAATGGATACGCTTTATTTAACGTTCCTTCGTCGATACAATACGCGCTTATTGTTGAAAATTCATTAATTTCCAAAAACAATTGTAATTAACAATTCTTGGTAGAAAACGACATTTTTGTACCAAATATATTCACGGATTATATAAAAAGGGTAAATGAACGTCTAGAATGGTATAGAAGGACGATTGATAATGTTTCTCGACGGATACCGTTTGGGCGATTCAATCGGAAGATTGTTCCCATAAGACGCCGTGTATTTCGTCCAGCGTCGCCGACCACTCGGCCGCATAATCGGTATATATAGGGGAGCACCCCGGTCGGCTTGCACGAAAAGACCAAAATCCACGGATGGTCTGAAAAGCTTGATCCGACCAAAATGCACGATTCGTCCAACATATACTATTAGAAAAAGAGGACGATGGAAACGAAACGCACGTTTCGTTCAGAATTTGAAAACACAGTCTCTTTTAATGTGAAGGAGACCTGGGGGGAGAGTGATACACCGTATTGCCTGTATCAACCAAGTCTCCTATTGCGCGAATTAAACTCCCATTCACATAAGTTTCCAATTCAAAATTACATATAAAAAAAAATAAAAGAAATTTATCCACAGAGTGATAGAAATGGGAGAAATGACAATCGGTATAGTATAAGAGGTCGTTTGATAGTGTTTCACGACGAATACCATTTGGGCGATTCAATCGAAAGATTGTTCCCATAAGACGCCGTGTATTTCGTCCAGCATCGCCGACCACTCGGCCGCATAATCGGTATATATAGGGGAGCACCCCGGTCGGCTTGCACGAAAAGACCAAAATCCACGGATGGTCTGAAAAGCATGATCCGACCAAAATGCACGATTCGTCCAACATATACTATTAGAAAAAGAGGACGATGGAAACGAAACGCACGTTTCGTTCAGAATTTGAAAACACAGTCTCTTTTAATGTGAAGGAGACCTGGGGGGAGAGTGATACACCGTATTGCCTGTATCAACTAAGTCTCCTATTGCGCGAATTAAACTCCCATTCACATAAGTTTCCAATTCAAAATTACATATAAAAAAAAATAAAAGAAATTTATCCACAGAGTGATAGAAATGGGAGAAATGTCAATCGGTATAGTATAAGAGGTCGTTTGATAGTGTTTCACGACGAATACCATTTGGGCGATTCAATCGAAAGATTGTTCCCATAAGACGCCGTGTATTTCGTCCAGCATCGCCGACCACTCGGCCGCATAATCGGTATATATAGGGGAGCACCCCGGTCGGCTTGCACGAAAAGACCAA
>NC_060967.1:5605796-5608296 GCF_910589235.1 Vespa crabro
CCCAGACCCTTCTGCGCACACCGCCGCGACCCTCCTACTCGTCAGGGCTTCATAGCGACGCCCCGTAAGGGCAAACCGCCACACTTGCCGCTGACGGCAGAGTATAGGCGCGACGCTTCAGCGCCATCCATTTTCAGGGCTAGTTGCTTCGGCAGGTGAGTTGTTACACACTCCTTAGCGGATTCCAACTTCCATGGCCACCGTCCTGCTGTCTTAAGCAACCAACGCCTTTCATGGTATCCCATAAGCGTCGACTTAGGCGCCTTAACTCTGCGTTTGGTTCATCCCACAGCGCCAGTTCTGCTTACCAAAATTGGCCCACTTGGCACTCTGATCCGAAATCTCTCATGGCTTCATAGTTCAAGCAAGCCAGAGATCTCACCCATTTAAAGTTTGAGAATAGGTTGAGGTCGTTTCGGCCCCAAGGCCTCTAATCATTCGCTTTACCAGATGAGACTCGTTTACGTTCGAAGAGAACGGGCGAGTGCCAGCTATCCTGAGGGAAACTTCGGAGGGAACCAGCTACTAGATGGTTCGATTAGTCTTTCGCCCCTATACCCAGTTCCGACGATCGATTTGCACGTCAGAATCGCTACGGACCTCCATCAGGGTTTCCCCTGACTTCGTCCTGACCAGGCATAGTTCACCATCTTTCGGGTCCCAACGTGTACGCTCTGGGTGCGCCTCTTCTCGCAATGAGAACGAGACGCCCCGGGAGTGCGGAGCCGCGTCTTAACGCGGCCCATCCTCCCTCGGTCGACGCGAGGTCGACCTTCACTTTCATTACGCCTTTAGGCTTTGCAGTCCCAATGACTCGCGCACATGTTAGACTCCTTGGTCCGTGTTTCAAGACGGGTCCTGAGAGTACCCAAAGCAGTAGCGTCGCAGACCGGTATTATTGTGTATTGCCCGTCAGAGGACTCCGCCTGCCAACAGCTGGTCAGGCTCGGGGACGGCACCGGGTCCGTACCTCCGAGACACTGACCGCGCTTGCGGCGGGCCCGACGCAGTTCGATAATTGCGGCAAGATACCTTATAAGTTCGACCGCCGGGCAGCCGGCCGGGCGACCGAGGGTCTGACGCGTGCGCCGAAGCGACGCGACAGTCTACCGCTCGGACCGTAGGACCGGCACCCAACGGGTCGCGACGTTCTACTAGAGGAGAAGTGCACGACGACGACACCGGACAAGGCATGAGTGATAACGTGTCGCCAACCGTAGTCGGCAACATCGCTCACTCGGCCGAGCCAGCGCCGCTGACGCTGAATCTCCCCATTCGATCTTTCGGGTTCCTCAGGTTTACCCCTGAACGGTTTCACGTACTCTTGAACTCTCTCTTCAAAGTTCTTTTCAACTTTCCCTCACGGTACTTGTTCGCTATCGGTCTCGTGGTCATATTTAGCCTTAGATGGAGTTTACCACCCACTTAGAGCTGCACTCTCAAGCAACCCGACTCTAAGGAGAGATCCTCCCAAGACGCTGCACCGGTCGCTACGGGCCTGGCACCCTCTACGGGTAAATGGCCCCATTCAAGATGGACTTGGACGCGGTCATGCGCCTCGGGATGTAAGGCGGATCCTCCCGAACACTACATTTCCCTGCGGCTGTACCGGGGGATTCAGTGCTGGGCTATTTCCTCTTCGCTCGCAGCTACTAAGGAAATCCTGGTTAGTTTCTTTTCCTCCGCTTAATAATATGCTTAAATTCAGCGGGTAATCTCGCCTACTCTGAGGTCGTCTTAGATTATTTCGTTCGATAGATAGAAACATACTACATAGGAGAGAAGAGAAAAAAAAAAATGTGCGGAACGAAAAAAAAATTCGAACGAAGAAAGGTCGTGTAAGGCAAAAAAAATGCCTCCGTTCGAGGACGCAACAAACTCTATAAAAAAACAATTCAAAATTCGATGCCACGGCCATAGGAGTGCTCGAGCGCAAAGGCACATAACCGACGACGCGATGTCGTCGCGAAAGAGCCAATGTTTTAATTCGATTGCTCGGCACACCTCGTCGCACGAACCTCACATAATTTTTGTTCGAATCGTGTCACGCAACGGTAGACGTTCGTCCGAAAGTCTCTCTCTCCACCCAGGATATAATATTAAGTTCGAATCCGGGGGAAAGGAGGCACACTTCGTGGACAAAACGAACCACCGGGTGCACGAATCCTTTTCGAAGGAGGCGGCGACCGCGAGCGAGAGATCCGGATATAATGTATGTTCGAACGTGTAATAATATTTTACTTTATTACACCGTAAGGGCTCGGATGACTTTGAGATCGCTTTCTTTTTATATGTTCGAAAATATATATGTTCAACGTAGCGACTCTTTGCTGTCCAGGCGCCCTTTTCGACCGAATCTCTCCCTCTTCAATGTTCGAAGACCAACGGCAGAGTTGTGCGTCATTTTACACACCTCTCTTCTCTTTCGTTCTGCTCATACAGTTCGAGAAATTTTTTTCTCTCTCTCTCTTTCCGTATTTTCTACCATTCGTTTAAGGTG
>NC_060967.1:5613296-5620176 GCF_910589235.1 Vespa crabro
ATATAGTGCCGAACGAATCGACCAATCGATTCCCGTCAAAAAACATAGACTAAGTAGAGCGTCGTGTTAATCGTATAAGTTTCCAATAAACTTTGACATTGGAAAAAGTTTCACCGCCACAGCTCGGTGAGACTTTCGACTATTTCTCCCATTCGTATAGGTTTACAATAAGAAGACATTTCGTAATTTTTTTCTAAGTGACCCATTCGTATAAGTTTCATATTCGTTATAATACTTACGAATAATTCTCTTAGTACTTAGAAAAAGAAATGTACTCTTAACGAAAGAAGAATCAATCTCGTTCGTTCATTCGTATAACATTTTCGAAACTTAGTCTCGAATCGTACATTTTGTACGAATCGTGCTTTTTGGTCGAAACGTGCATTTTGGGCGAATCGTGCAAGCCGACCTATATGCTCCCTTATATATACCGATTATGCGGCCGAGTGGTCGGCGACACGCGGTGAAATACATGGAGTCTTATGGGAATATAGTGCCGAACGAATCGACCAATCGATTCCCGCCAAAAAACATAGACTAAGTAGAGCGTCGTGTTAATCGTATAAGTTTCCAATAAACTTTGGCATTGGAAAAAGTTTCACCGCCCCAGCTCGGTGAGACTTTCGACTATTTCTCCCATTCGTATAGGTTTACAATAAGAAGACATTTCGTAATTTTTTTCTAAGTGACCCATTCGTATAAGTTTCATATTCGTTATAATACTTACGAATAATTCTCTTAGTACTTAGAAAAAGAAATGTACTCTTAACGAAAGAAGAATCAATCTCGTTCGTTCATTCGTATAACATTTTCGAAACTTAGTCTCGAATCGTACATTTTGTACGAATCGTGCTTTTTGGTCGAAACGTGCATTTTGGGCGAATCGTGCAAGCCGACCTATATGCTCCCTTATATATACCGATTATGCGGCCGAGTGGTCGGCGACACGCGGTGAAATACATGGAGTCTTATGGGAATATAGTGCCGAACGAATCGACCAATCGATTCCCGCCAAAAAACATAGACTAAGTAGAGCGTCGTGTTAATCGTATAAGTTTCCAATAAACTTTGGCATTGGAAAAAGTTTCACCGCCACAGCTCGGTGAGACTTTCGACTATTTCTCCCATTCGTATAGGTTTACAATAAGAAGACATTTCGTAATTTTTTCTAAGTGACCCATTCGTATAAGTTTCATATTCGTTATAATACTTACGAATAATTCTCTTAGTACTTGGAAAAAGAAATGTACTCTTAACGACAGGAGAATCAATCTCGTTCGTTCATTCGTATAACATTTTCGAAACTTAGTCTCGAATCGTACATTTTGTACGAATCGTGCTTTTTGGTCGAAACGTGCATTTTGGGCGAATCGTGCAAGCCGACCTATATGCTCCCTTATATATACCGATTATGCGGCCGAGTGGTCGGCGACACGCGGTGAAATACATGGAGTCTTATGGGAATATAGTGCCGAACGAATCGACCAATCGATTCCCGTCAAAAAACATAGACTAAGTAGAGCGTCGTGTTAATCGTATAAGTTTCCAATAAACTTTGACATTGGAAAAAGTTTCACCGCCACAGCTCGGTGAGACTTTCGACTATTTCTCCCATTCGTATAGGTTTACAATAAGAAGACATTTCGTAATTTTTTTCTAAGTGACCCATTCGTATAAGTTTCATATTCGTTATAATACTTACGAATAATTCTCTTAGTACTTAGAAAAAGAAATGTACTCTTAACGAAAGAAGAATCAATCTCGTTCGTTCATTCGTATAACATTTTCGAAACTTAGTCTCGAATCGTACATTTTGTACGAATCGTGCTTTTTGGTCGAAACGTGCATTTTGGGCGAATCGTGCAAGCCGACCTATATGCTCCCTTATATATACCGATTATGCGGCCGAGTGGTCGGCGACACGCGGTGAAATACATGGAGTCTTATGGGAATATAGTGCCGAACGAATCGACCAATCGATTCCCGCCAAAAAACATAGACTAAGTAGAGCGTCGTGTTAATCGTATAAGTTTCCAATAAACTTTGGCATTGGAAAAAGTTTCACCGCCCCAGCTCGGTGAGACTTTCGACTATTTCTCCCATTCGTATAGGTTTACAATAAGAAGACATTTCGTAATTTTTTCTAAGTGACCCATTCGTATAAGTTTCATATTCGTTATAATACTTACGAATAATTCTCTTAGTACTTAGAAAAAGAAATGTACTCTTAACGACAGGAGAATCAATCGTTCGTTCATTCGTATAACATTTTCGAAACTTAGTCTCGAATCGTACATTATGTACGAATCGTGCGTTTTGGTCGAATCGTACATTTTGGTCGAAACGTGCATTTTGGGCGAATCATGCGTTTCGAAATAATCATGCACTTTGGGCGAATCGTGCATTTTGGTCGAATCGAGCATTTCGAACGATTCGCCAATTTTGGTCTTTTCGTGCAAGCCGAAACATACGTTCCCTTATATATACCGATTATGCGGCCGAGTGGTCGGCGACACACGGTGAAATACATGGAGTCTTATGGGAATAAAGTGCCAAACGAAAAGACCAATTTTTAAAAACTTTGTTTATTGAGCTCCTATACATTACTAAACGTTTCCTCACGTTTAAACACATTATTATTAACAAAAGTAACATAAAAAAAAATAAAAATTATAAATAATATTGCAAATTAAAAATATATTATTGGCAAAAAAACATTTGTTTTTGAAATCGATTTTTTTAATAAACCAAATAATTAATACGTATCTAATTAAGTAATCCTATGTTATAACATTGTCATTTTTAACATCCTTAATTAACAAATGGATAAAAAGTGTAGTTTTATAGATTTTTTCAAAACAAATCGATGGATACGCTTTATTTAACGTTCCTTCGTCGATACAACATGCTTTTATTGTTAAAAATTTATTAATTTGCAATAACAATTGTTATTAACAAATAATCGACAAAAACGATATTTTCATTCTTCCGATCGACAATGTCAAATAAAAAAACGATATAGTGATGTATAACAAAGTTCCCATTTTACGCCTTAATTAACAAATGGATAAAAAGTAGAGTTTTATAGATTTTTCAAAACAAATCGATGGATACGCTTTATTTAACGTTCCTTCGTCGATACAACACGCTTTTATTGTTAAAAATTTATTAATTTGCAATAACAATTGTTATTAACAAATAATCGACAAAAACGATATTTTCATTGTTCCGATCGATAATGTCAAATAAAAAAACGATATAGTGATGTATAACAAAGTTCTCGTTGAACGCCTTAATTAACAAATGGATAAAAAGTAGAGTTTTATAGATTTTTCAAAACAAATCGATGGATACGCTTTATTTAACGTTCCTTCGTCGATACAATACGCTTTTATTGTTAAAAATTTATTAATTTGCAATAACAATTGTTATTAACAAATAATCGACAAAAACGATATTTTCATTGTTCCGATCGATAATGTCAAATAAAAAAACGATATAGTGATGTATAACAAAGTTCCCATTTTACGCCTTAATTAACAAATGGATAAAAAGTGGAGTTTTGTAAATATTTCAAAAAAAATCGATGAATACGCTTTATTTAACGTTCCTTCGTCGATACGACACGCATTTATTGTTAAAAATTTATTAATTTGCAATAAAAATTGTTATTAACAAATAATCGACAAAAACGATATTTTCATTCTTCCGATGGATAATGTCAAATAAAAAAACGATATAGTGATGTATAACAAAGTTCTCGTTGAACGCCTTAATTAACAAATGGATAAAAAGTGGAGTTTTGTGAATTTTTCAAAAAAAAATCGATGAATACGCTTTATTTAACGTTCCTTCGTCGATACGACACGCTTTTATTGTTAAAAATTTATTAATTTGCAATAAAAATTGTTATTAACAAATAATCGACAAAAACGATATTTTCGTTCTTCCGATCGATAATGTCAAATAAAAAAACGATATAGTGATGTATAACAAAGTTCTCGTTGAACGCCTTAATTAACAAATGGATAAAAAGTGTAGTTTTCTAAATTTTTCGAAACAAATCAATGGATACGCTTTATTTAACGTTTCTACGTCGATACAATACGCGTTTATTGTTAAAAATTTATTAATTTGCAAAACCAATTGTTATTAACAATTCGTTGACGAAAACGATATTTTTGCTCTTCCGATCGTTAATAACAAATTAAAGAACGATATTGTGATGTATAACAAAGTTCTCGTTGAACGCCTTAATTAACAAATTGATAAAAAGTGGAGTTTTGTAAATATTTCGAAACAAATCAATGGATACGCTTTATTTAACGTTCCTTCGTCGATACAATACGCGCTTATTGTTGAAAATTCATTAATTTCCAAAAACAATTGTAATTAACAATTCTTGGTAGAAAACGACATTTTTGTACCAAATATATTCACGGATTATATAAAAAGGGTAAATGAACGTCTAGAATGGTATAGAAGGACGATTGATAATGTTTCTCGACGGATACCGTTTGGGCGATTCAATCGGAAGATTGTTCCCATAAGACGCCGTGTATTTCGTCCAGCGTCGCCGACCACTCGCCGCATAATCGGTATATATAGGGGAGCACCCCGGTCGGCTTGCACGAAAAGACCAAAATCCACGGATGGTCTGAAAAGCTTGATCCGACCAAAATGCACGATTCGTCCAACATATACTATTAGAAAAAGAGGACGATGGAAACGAAACGCACGTTTCGTTCAGAATTTGAAAACACAGTCTCTTTTAATGTGAAGGAGACCTGGGGGGAGAGTGATACACCGTATTGCCTGTATCAACCAAGTCTCCTATTGCGCGAATTAAACTCCCATTCACATAAGTTTCCAATTCAAAATTACATATAAAAAAAAATAAAAGAAATTTATCCACAGAGTGATAGAAATGGGAGAAATGACAATCGGTATAGTATAAGAGGTCGTTTGATAGTGTTTCACGACGAATACCATTTGGGCGATTCAATCGAAAGATTGTTCCCATAAGACGCCGTGTATTTCGTCCAGCATCGCCGACCACTCGGCCGCATAATCGGTATATATAGGGGAGCACCCCGGTCGGCTTGCACGAAAAGACCAAAATCCACGGATGGTCTGAAAAGCATGATCCGACCAAAATGCACGATTCGTCCAACATATACTATTAGAAAAAGAGGACGATGGAAACGAAACGCACGTTTCGTTCAGAATTTGAAAACACAGTCTCTTTTAATGTGAAGGAGACCTGGGGGGAGAGTGATACACCGTATTGCCTGTATCAACTAAGTCTCCTATTGCGCGAATTAAACTCCCATTCACATAAGTTTCCAATTCAAAATTACATATAAAAAAAAATAAAAGAAATTTATCCACAGAGTGATAGAAATGGGAGAAATGTCAATCGGTATAGTATAAGAGGTCGTTTGATAGTGTTTCACGACGAATACCATTTGGGCGATTCAATCGAAAGATTGTTCCCATAAGACGCCGTGTATTTCGTCCAGCATCGCCGACCACTCGGCCGCATAATCGGTATATATAGGGGAGCACCCCGGTCGGCTTGCACGAAAAGACCAAAATCCACGGATGGTCTGAAAAGCATGATCCGACCAAAATGCACGATTCGTCCAACATATACTATTAGAAAAAGAGGACGATGGAAACGAAACGCACGTTTCGTTCAGAATTTGAAAACACAGTCTCTTTTAATGTGAAGGAGACCTGGGGGGGAGAGTGATACACCGTATTGCCTGTATCAACTAAGTCTCCTATTGCGCGAATTAAACTCCCATTCACATAAGTTTCCAATTCAAAATTACATATAAAAAAAAATAAAAGAAATTTATCCACAGAGTGATAGAAATGGGAGAAATGTCAATCGGTATAGTATAAGAGGTCGTTTGATAGTGTTTCACGACGAATACCATTTGGGCGATTCAATCGAAAGATTGTTCCCATAAGACGCCGTGTATTTCGTCCAGCATCGCCGACCACTCGGCCGCATAATCGGTATATATAGGGGAGCACCCCGGTCGGCTTGCACGAAAAGACCAAAATCCACGGATGGTCTGAAAAGCATGATCCGACCAAAATGCACGATTCGTCCAACATATACTATTAGAAAAAGAGGACGATGGAAACGAAACGCACGTTTCGTTCAGAATTTGAAAACACAGTCTCTTTTAATGTGAAGGAGACCTGGGGGGAGAGTGATACACCGTATTGCCTGTATCAACCAAGTCTCCTAATGCGCGAATTAAACTCCCATTCACATAAGTTTCCAAAGAAAAATTTCTAAGTCCGATAGTCGCATTGGTTCGAAAAGCATTCGTATAACTTTTCATCGACTCTTCGGAATTTTTCTAAGTCCGATAGTCGCATTGGTTCGAAAAGCATTCGTATAACTTTTCATCGACTCTTCGGAATTTTTTCTAAGTCCGATAGTCGCATTGGTTCGAAAAGCATTCGTATAACTTTTCATCGACTCTTCGGAATTTTTCTAAGTCCGATAGTCGCATTGGTTCGAAAAGCATTCGTATAACTTTTCATCGACTCTTCGGAATTTTTCTAAGTCCGATAGTCGCATTGGTTCGAAAAGCATTCGTATAACTTTTCATCGACTCTTCGGAATTTTTCTAAGTCCGATAGTCGCATTGGTTCGAAAAGCATTCGTATAACTTTTCATCGACTCTTCGGAATTTTTCTAAGTCCGATAGTCGCATTGGTTCGAAAAGCATTCGTATAACTTTTCATCGACTCTTCGGAATTTTTCTAAGTCCGATAGTCGCATTGGTTCGAAAAGCATTCGTATAACTTTTCATCGACTCTTCGGAATTTTTCTAAGTCCGATAGTCGCATTGGT
>NC_060967.1:5620376-5627876 GCF_910589235.1 Vespa crabro
AAAAGGGTAAATGAACGTCTAGAATGGTATAGAAGGACGATTGATAATGTTTCTCGACGGATACCGTTTGGGCGATTCAATCGGAAGATTGTTCCCATAAGACGCCGTGTATTTCGTCCAGCGTCGCCGACCACTCGGCCGCATAATCGGTATATATAGGGGAGCACCCCGGTCGGCTTGCACGAAAAGACCAAAATCCACGGATGGTCTGAAAAGCTTGATCCGACCAAAATGCACGATTCGTCCAACATATACTATTAGAAAAAGAGGACGATGGAAACGAAACGCACGTTTCGTTCAGAATTTGAAAACACAGTCTCTTTTAATGTGAAGGAGACCTGGGGGGAGAGTGATACACCGTATTGCCTGTATCAACCAAGTCTCCTATTGCGCGAATTAAACTCCCATTCACATAAGTTTCCAATTCAAAATTACATATAAAAAAAAATAAAAGAAATTTATCCACAGAGTGATAGAAATGGGAGAAATGTCAATCGGTATAGTATAAGAGGTCGTTTGATAGTGTTTCACGACGAATACCATTTGGGCGATTCAATCGAAAGATTGTTCCCATAAGACGCCGTGTATTTCGTCCAGCATCGCCGACCACTCGGCCGCATAATCGGTATATATAGGGGAGCACCCCGGTCGGCTTGCACGAAAAGACCAAAATCCACGGATGGTCTGAAAAGCATGATCCGACCAAAATGCACGATTCGTCCAACATATACTATTAGAAAAAGAGGACGATGGAAACGAAACGCACGTTTCGTTCAGAATTTGAAAACACAGTCTCTTTTAATGTGAAGGAGACCTGGGGGGAGAGTGATACACCGTATTGCCTGTATCAACCAAGTCTCCTATTGCGCGAATTAAACTCCCATTCACATAAGTTTCCAATTCAAAATTACATATAAAAAAAAATAAAAGAAATTTATCCACAGAGTGATAGAAATGGGAGAAATGTCAATCGGTATAGTATAAGAGGTCGTTTGATAGTGTTTCACGACGAATACCATTTGGGCGATTCAATCGAAAGATTGTTCCCATAAGACGCCGTGTATTTCGTCCAGCATCGCCGACCACTCGGCCGCATAATCGGTATATATAGGGGAGCACCCCGGTCGGCTTGCACGAAAAGACCAAAATCCACGGATGGTCTGAAAAGCATGATCCGACCAAAATGCACGATTCGTCCAACATATACTATTAGAAAAAGAGGACGATGGAAACGAAACGCACGTTTCGTTCAGAATTTGAAAACACAGTCTCTTTTAATGTGAAGGAGACCTGGGGGGAGAGTGATACACCGTATTGCCTGTATCAACCAAGTCTCCTAATGCGCGAATTAAACTCCCATTCACATAAGTTTCCAAAGAAAAATTTCTAAGTCCGATAGTCGCATTGGTTCGAAAAGCATTCGTATAACTTTTCATCGACTCTTCGGAATTTTTCTAAGTCCGATAGTCGCATTGGTTCGAAAAGCATTCGTATAACTTTTCATCGACTCTTCGGAATTTTTCTAAGTCCGATAGTCGCATTGGTTCGAAAAGCATTCGTATAACTTTTCATCGACTCTTCGGAATTTTTCTAAGTCCGATAGTCGCATTGGTTCGAAAAGCATTCGTATAACTTTTCATCGACTCTTCGGAATTTTTCTAAGTCCGATAGTCGCATTGGTTCGAAAAGCATTCGTATAACTTTTCATCGACTCTTCGGAATTTTTCTAAGTCCGATAGTCGCATTGGTTCGAAAAGCATTCGTATAACTTTTCATCGACTCTTCGGAATTTTTCTAAGTCCGATAGTCGCATTGGTTCGAAAAGCATTCGTATAACTTTTCATCGACTCTTCGGAATTTTTCTAAGTCCGATAGTCGCATTGGTTCGAAAAGCATTCGTATAACTTTTCATCGACTCTTCGGAATTTTTCTAAGTCCGATAGTCGCATTGGTTCGAAAAGCATTCGTATAACTTTTCATCGACTCTTCGGAATTTTTCTAAGTCCGATAGTCGCATTGGTTCGAAAAGCATTCGTATAACTTTTCATCGACTCTTCGGAATTTTTCTAAGTCCGATAGTCGCATTGGTTCGAAAAGCATTCGTATAACTTTTCATCGACTCTTCGGAATTTTTCTAAGTCCGATAGTCGCATTGGTTCGAAAAGCATTCGTATAACTTTTCATCGACTCTTCGGAATTTTTCTAAGTCCGATAGTCGCATTGGTTCGAAAAGCATTCGTATAACTTTTCATCGACTCTTCGGAATTTTTCTAAGTCCGATAGTCGCATTGGTTCGAAAAGCATTCGTATAACTTTTCATCGACTCTTCGGAATTTTTCTAAGTCCGATAGTCGCATTGGTTCGAAAAGCATTCGTATAACTTTTCATCGACTCTTCGGAATTTTTCTAAGTCCGATAGTCGCATTGGTTCGAAAAGCATTCGTATAACTTTTCATCGACTCTTCGGAATTTTTCTAAGTCCGATAGTCGCATTGGTTCGAAAAGCATTCGTATAACTTTTCATCGACTCTTCGGAATTTTTCTAAGTCCGATAGTCGCATTGGTTCGAAAAGCATTCGTATAACTTTTCATCGACTCTTCGGAATTTTTCTAAGTCCGATAGTCGCATTGGTTCGAAAAGCATTCGTATAACTTTTCATCGACTCTTCGGAATTTTTCTAAGTCCGATAGTCGCATTGGTTCGAAAAGCATTCGTATAACTTTTCATCGACTCTTCGGAATTTTTCTAAGTCCGATAGTCGCATTGGTTCGAAAAGCATTCGTATAACTTTTCATCGACTCTTCGGAATTTTTCTAAGTCCGATAGTCGCATTGGTTCGAAAAGCATTCGTATAACTTTTCATCGACTCTTCGGAATTTTTCTAAGTCCGATAGTCGCATTGGTTCGAAAAGCATTCGTATAACTTTTCATCGACTCTTCGGAATTTTTCTAAGTCCGATAGTCGCATTGGTTCGAAAAGCATTCGTATAACTTTTCATCGACTCTTCGGAATTTTTCTAAGTCCGATAGTCGCATTGGTTCGAAAAGCATTCGTATAACTTTTCATCGACTCTTCGGAATTTTTCTAAGTCCGATAGTCGCATTGGTTCGAAAAGCATTCGTATAACTTTTCATCGACTCTTCGGAATTTTTCTAAGTCCGATAGTCGCATTGGTTCGAAAAGCATTCGTATAACTTTTCATCGACTCTTCGGAATTTTTCTAAGTCCGATAGTCGCATTGGTTCGAAAAGCATTCGTATAACTTTTCATCGACTCTTCGGAATTTTTCTAAGTCCGATAGTCGCATTGGTTCGAAAAGCATTCGTATAACTTTTCATCGACTCTTCGGAATTTTTCTAAGTCCGATAGTCGCATTGGTTCGAAAAGCATTCGTATAACTTTTCATCGACTCTTCGGAATTTTTCTAAGTCCGATAGTCGCATTGGTTCGAAAAGCATTCGTATAACTTTTCATCGACTCTTCGGAATTTTTCTAAGTCCGATAGTCGCATTGGTTCGAAAAGCATTCGTATAACTTTTCATCGACTCTTCGGAATTTTTCTAAGTCCGATAGTCGCATTGGTTCGAAAAGCATTCGTATAACTTTTCATCGACTCTTCGGAATTTTTCTAAGTCCGATAGTCGCATTGGTTCGAAAAGCATTCGTATAACTTTTCATCGACTCTTCGGAATTTTTCTAAGTCCGATAGTCGCATTGGTTCGAAAAGCATTCGTATAACTTTTCATCGACTCTTCGGAATTTTTCTAAGTCCGATAGTCGCATTGGTTCGAAAAGCATTCGTATAACTTTTCATCGACTCTTCGGAATTTTTCTAAGTCCGATAGTCGCATTGGTTCGAAAAGCATTCGTATAACTTTTCATCGACTCTTCGGAATTTTTCTAAGTCCGATAGTCGCATTGGTTCGAAAAGCATTCGTATAACTTTTCATCGACTCTTCGGAATTTTTCTAAGTCCGATAGTCGCATTGGTTCGAAAAGCATTCGTATAACTTTTCATCGACTCTTCGGAATTTTTCTAAGTCCGATAGTCGCATTGGTTCGAAAAGCATTCGTATAACTTTTCATCGACTCTTCGGAATTTTTCTAAGTCCGATAGTCGCATTGGTTCGAAAAGCATTCGTATAACTTTTCATCGACTCTTCGGAATTTTTCTAAGTCCGATAGTCGCATTGGTTCGAAAAGCATTCGTATAACTTTTCATCGACTCTTCGGAATTTTTCTAAGTCCGATAGTCGCATTGGTTCGAAAAGCATTCGTATAACTTTTCATCGACTCTTCGGAATTTTTCTAAGTCCGATAGTCGCATTGGTTCGAAAAGCATTCGTATAACTTTTCATCGACTCTTCGGAATTTTTCTAAGTCCGATAGTCGCATTGGTTCGAAAAGCATTCGTATAACTTTTCATCGACTCTTCGGAATTTTTCTAAGTCCGATAGTCGCATTGGTTCGAAAAGCATTCGTATAACTTTTCATCGACTCTTCGGAATTTTTCTAAGTCCGATAGTCGCATTGGTTCGAAAAGCATTCGTATAACTTTTCATCGACTCTTCGGAATTTTTCTAAGTCCGATAGTCGCATTGGTTCGAAAAGCATTCGTATAACTTTTCATCGACTCTTCGGAATTTTTCTAAGTCCGATAGTCGCATTGGTTCGAAAAGCATTCGTATAACTTTTCATCGACTCTTCGGAATTTTTCTAAGTCCGATAGTCGCATTGGTTCGAAAAGCATTCGTATAACTTTTCATCGACTCTTCGGAATTTTTCTAAGTCCGATAGTCGCATTGGTTCGAAAAGCATTCGTATAACTTTTCATCGACTCTTCGGAATTTTTCTAAGTCCGATAGTCGCATTGGTTCGAAAAGCATTCGTATAACTTTTCATCGACTCTTCGGAATTTTTCTAAGTCCGATAGTCGCATTGGTTCGAAAAGCATTCGTATAACTTTTCATCGACTCTTCGGAATTTTTCTAAGTCCGATAGTCGCATTGGTTCGAAAAGCATTCGTATAACTTTTCATCGACTCTTCGGAATTTTTCTAAGTCCGATAGTCGCATTGGTTCGAAAAGCATTCGTATAACTTTTCATCGACTCTTCGGAATTTTTCTAAGTCCGATAGTCGCATTGGTTCGAAAAGCATTCGTATAACTTTTCATCGACTCTTCGGAATTTTTCTAAGTCCGATAGTCGCATTGGTTCGAAAAGCATTCGTATAACTTTTCATCGACTCTTCGGAATTTTTCTAAGTCCGATAGTCGCATTGGTTCGAAAAGCATTCGTATAACTTTTCATCGACTCTTCGGAATTTTTCTAAGTCCGATAGTCGCATTGGTTCGAAAAGCATTCGTATAACTTTTCATCGACTCTTCGGAATTTTTCTAAGTCCGATAGTCGCATTGGTTCGAAAAGCATTCGTATAACTTTTCATCGACTCTTCGGAATTTTTCTAAGTCCGATAGTCGCATTGGTTCGAAAAGCATTCGTATAACTTTTCATCGACTCTTCGGAATTTTTCTAAGTCCGATAGTCGCATTGGTTCGAAAAGCATTCGTATAACTTTTCATCGACTCTTCGGAATTTTTCTAAGTCCGATAGTCGCATTGGTTCGAAAAGCATTCGTATAACTTTTCATCGACTCTTCGGAATTTTTCTAAGTCCGATAGTCGCATTGGTTCGAAAAGCATTCGTATAACTTTTCATCGACTCTTCGGAATTTTTCTAAGTCCGATAGTCGCATTGGTTCGAAAAGCATTCGTATAACTTTTCATCGACTCTTCGGAATTTTTCTAAGTCCGATAGTCGCATTGGTTCGAAAAGCATTCGTATAACTTTTCATCGACTCTTCGGAATTTTTCTAAGTCCGATAGTCGCATTGGTTCGAAAAGCATTCGTATAACTTTTCATCGACTCTTCGGAATTTTTCTAAGTCCGATAGTCGCATTGGTTCGAAAAGCATTCGTATAACTTTTCATCGACTCTTCGGAATTTTTCTAAGTCCGATAGTCGCATTGGTTCGAAAAGCATTCGTATAACTTTTCATCGACTCTTCGGATTTTTTCTAAGTCCGATAGTCGCATTGGTTCGAAAAGCATTCGTATAACTTTTCATCGACTCTTCGGAATTTTTCTAAGTCCGATAGTCGCATTGGTTCGAAAAGCATTCGTATAACTTTTCATCGACTCTTCGGAATTTTTCTAAGTCCGATAGTCGCATTGGTTCGAAAAGCATTCGTATAACTTTTCATCGACTCTTCGGAATTTTTCTAAGTCCGATAGTCGCATTGGTTCGAAAAGCATTCGTATAACTTTTCATCGACTCTTCGGAATTTTTCTAAGTCCGATAGTCGCATTGGTTCGAAAAGCATTCGTATAACTTTTCATCGACTCTTCGGAATTTTTCTAAGTCCGATAGTCGCATTGGTTCGAAAAGCATTCGTATAACTTTTCATCGACTCTTCGGAATTTTTCTAAGTCCGATAGTCGCATTGGTTCGAAAAGCATTCGTATAACTTTTCATCGACTCTTCGGAATTTTTCTAAGTCCGATAGTCGCATTGGTTCGAAAAGCATTCGTATAACTTTTCATCGACTCTTCGGAATTTTTCTAAGTCCGATAGTCGCATTGGTTCGAAAAGCATTCGTATAACTTTTCATCGACTCTTCGGAATTTTTCTAAGTCCGATAGTCGCATTGGTTCGAAAAGCATTCGTATAACTTTTCATCGACTCTTCGGAATTTTTCTAAGTCCGATAGTCGCATTGGTTCGAAAAGCATTCGTATAACTTTTCATCGACTCTTCGGAATTTTTCTAAGTCCGATAGTCGCATTGGTTCGAAAAGCATTCGTATAACTTTTCATCGACTCTTCGGAATTTTTCTAAGTCCGATAGTCGCATTGGTTCGAAAAGCATTCGTATAACTTTTCATCGACTCTTCGGAATTTTTCTAAGTCCGATAGTCGCATTGGTTCGAAAAGCATTCGTATAACTTTTCATCGACTCTTCGGAATTTTTCTAAGTCCGATAGTCGCATTGGTTCGAAAAGCATTCGTATAACTTTTCATCGACTCTTCGGAATTTTTCTAAGTCCGATAGTCGCATTGGTTCGAAAAGCATTCGTATAACTTTTCATCGACTCTTCGGAATTTTTCTAAGTCCGATAGTCGCATTGGTTCGAAAAGCATTCGTATAACTTTTCATCGACTCTTCGGAATTTTTCTAAGTCCGATAGTCGCATTGGTTCGAAAAGCATTCGTATAACTTTTCATCGACTCTTCGGAATTTTTCTAAGTCCGATAGTCGCATTGGTTCGAAAAGCATTCGTATAACTTTTCATCGACTCTTCGGAATTTTTCTAAGTCCGATAGTCGCATTGGTTCGAAAAGCATTCGTATAACTTTTCATCGACTCTTCGGAATTTTTCTAAGTCCGATAGTCGCATTGGTTCGAAAAGCATTCGTATAACTTTTCATCGACTCTTCGGA
>NC_060967.1:5632876-5641460 GCF_910589235.1 Vespa crabro
ATGTGCGGAACGAAAAAAAAATTCGAACGAAGAAAGGTCGTGTAAGGCAAAAAAAATGCCTCCGTTCGAGGACGCAACAAACTCTATAAAAAAACAATTCAAAATTCGATGCCACGGCCATAGGAGTGCTCGAGCGCAAAGGCACATAACCGACGACGCGATGTCGTCGCGAAAGAGCCAATGTTTTAATTCGATTGCTCGGCACACCTCGTCGCACGAACCTCACATAATTTTTGTTCGAATCGTGTCACGCAACGGTAGACGTTCGTCCGAAAGTCTCTCTCTCCACCCAGGATATAATATTAAGTTCGAATCCGGGGGAAAGGAGGCACACTTCGTGGACAAAACGAACCACCGGGTGCACGAATCCTTTTCGAAGGAGGCGGCGACCGCGAGCGAGAGATCCGGATATAATGTATGTTCGAACGTGTAATAATATTTTACTTTATTACACCGTAAGGGCTCGGATGACTTTGAGATCGCTTTCTTTTTATATGTTCGAAAATATATATGTTCAACGTAGCGACTCTTTGCTGTCCAGGCGCCCTTTTCGACCGAATCTCTCCCTCTTCAATGTTCGAAGACCAACGGCAGAGTTGTGCGTCATTTTACACACCTCTCTTCTCTTTCGTTCTGCTCATACAGTTCGAGAAATTTTTTTCTCTCTCTCTCTTTCCGTATTTTCTACCATTCGTTTAAGGTGACGTCGACGACCCAACGGAGTTTCCCTCCGTCTCTTGTCAACGAGCAACCCAATATTCGCTCTACGTCGCAGACAACAAAGTCTGCGAGCGCAAGCAGTATCTTGTATTTAAACGACCCTCAGCCAGGCGTGGTCCGGGAATTGTATCCGTGGACCGCAATGTGCGTTCGAAATGTCGATGTTCATGTGTCCTGCAGTTCACAAGTTGACGCGCAATTAGCTGCGTTCTTCATCGACCCACGAGCCAAGTGATCCACCGTTCAGGGTAATCGTATATATTTGTACGTGTTAATGCGTACATAATTTTTCCATGTCTGATAAACTCGGCGATAACCAAGCTTAGTCGCGCGGAGCAAAAGCACCGACGCGGACCGCCACCGCTACGACGATCGGGCGCATCGCCCCCGTCCATCGAGAGTTACGGCAAGGAGGAATCGTCGACTTTGAAAGTCGAGAGAAGTTTGCGTTCGAACCGGGCGTAAGTGTCTTTGAATTAATTAACAAAAAATAAAACAATAAACCATCGACGTGTCGGCGTCAACGTGCACGCTACACGAATATACACGTCTTTCACCTGGTCGAAAAGTACGCTGCCGGACACGCGCTGTGCGTTCGCACACGTCGTGATTCGCCAGGCTTAGGTTGCACCGGTTTAATATAATTGCGACGACTCCGAGCGAGAAAAGCGCACTCGGTCCACGGTCATACACACACGATAGACGACGATGGGGACGACGACAGTATCAGACACAGATTCTCTATCTGGGGCTCCACGGGCAACCCCTTTTTTCCTCTGTGTCGTCTTTCATGTTCGATGCCACGTCCCACACCGTTTCTCTACCGGTGATAGTCCTATGACCCGATACGCGTATCCAGTCTCTCTCCGCCGGATACGCCGGACATATATTATTGGACACAATTCGAAGAGTGCCTCTCGCTTATGTTCGAAGAGCCCGTATTCGGGGCTAGCGACGACCAGGGACTTACCCGACGCTCTTCGCCGATTCGCCGGAAGGCTGACCACGTATTGGTTCTCCGATCTCCACAACCGCGAACGCCTTAACGCGCGAGTCGACTCGCGGCACCGATCGGGCGCCAACGAGCACGATAATCGCGCAGCGCTGTTGGAGGTACGAGTCGGAGGAACACGGTCCGCGGCCATGTATCCGTTTAACGAATCAGTTTAACGAACGCCTCGACCCTAAGGATATGTGCGTCGCTCGACGATGCTCCGGCTCTATGAAGCACCGTCACCCCTTTTATCGTACATTGTTTGTTTGTTTGTTTGTTTGTTTCACACATATTATATATGTGCGCACTCTCGTTGCTTCTTTGAGCAACTTTTTTATACGTTAATGATCCTTCCGCAGGTTCACCTACGGAAACCTTGTTACGACTTTTACTTCCTCTAAATGATCAAGTTTGGTCATCTTCCCGGCAACATCGGCAGTGCCGAGACACTGCCGCGCACCAGTCCGAAGACCTCACTAAATCATTCAATCGGTAGTAGCGACGGGCGGTGTGTACAAAGGGCAGGGACGTAATCAACGCGAGCTTATGACTCGCGCTTACTGGGAATTCCTCGTTCATGGGGAATAATTGCAAGCCCCAATCCCTAGCACGAAGGAGGTTCAGCGGGTTACCCGGGCCTTTCGGCCAGGGAAAACACGTTGATTCCTTCAGTGTAGCGCGCGTGCGGCCCAGAACATCTAAGGGCATCACAGACCTGTTATTGCTCAATCTCGTGCGGCTAAAAGCCGCCTGTCCCTCTAAGAAGATTTGTTGGTACGTTGGTAGTAAAAACCGCTCGACCGAAGTCGAGGGCCTTCGAGATACCAGAATGTACGCCTATTTAGCAGGCTAGAGTCTCGTTCGTTATCGGAATTAACCAGACAAATCGCTCCACCAACTAAGAACGGCCATGCACCACCACCCACCGAATCAAGAAAGAGCTATCAATCTGTCAATCCTTCCGGTGTCCGGGCCTGGTGAGGTTTCCCGTGTTGAGTCAAATTAAGCCGCAGGCTCCACTCCTGGTGGTGCCCTTCCGTCAATTCCTTTAAGTTTCAGCTTTGCAACCATACTTCCCCCGGAACCCAAAAGCTTTGGTTTCCCGGAAGCTGCCCGCCGAGTCATCGGAGGAACTTCGGCGGATCGCTAGCTGGCATCGTTTATGGTTAGAACTAGGGCGGTATCTGATCGCCTTCGAACCTCTAACTTTCGTTCTTGATTAATGAAAACATTTTTGGCAAATGCTTTCGCTTCTGTCCGTCTTGCGACGATCCAAGAATTTCACCTCTAACGTCGCAATACGAATGCCCCCATCTGTCCCTATTAATCATTACCTCGGGGTTCCGAAAACCAACAAAATAGAACCGAGGTCCTATTCCATTATTCCATGCACACAGTATTCAGGCGAGGCTAGCCTGCTTTAAGCACTCTAATTTGTTCAAAGTAAACGTACCGGCCCATCTCGACACTCAGTGAAGAGCACCGCGATGGGATATTAGTTGGACCGCCCCGAAGAGCTAAGCCCACCGGTAGGACGTCCCACATCATGCCAGTAAACACCGCGAGCGGTGAACCGACAGTGTGAAACACAGATTCAACTACGAGCTTTTTAACCGCAACAACTTTAATATACGCTATTGGAGCTGGAATTACCGCGGCTGCTGGCACCAGACTTGCCCTCCAATGGATCCTCGTTAAAGGATTTAAAGTGTACTCATTCCGATTACGGGGCCTCGGATGAGTCCCGTATCGTTATTTTTCGTCACTACCTCCCCGTGCCGGGAGTGGGTAATTTGCGCGCCTGCTGCCTTCCTTGGATGTGGTAGCCGTTTCTCAGGCTCCCTCTCCGGAATCGAACCCTGATTCCCCGTTACCCGTTACAACCATGGTAGGCGCAGAACCTACCATCGACAGTTGATAAGGCAGACATTTGAAAGACTTGTCGCCGGTGCTAAGACCGTGCGATCAGCTCAAAGTTATTCAGAGTCATCAAAGTAAACGGTGGACGAATGTAAAACATACGCCACCGATTGGTTTTGATCTAATAAAAGCGTTCCTCCCATCTCTGGTCGGAACTCTGGTTTGCATGTATTAGCTCTAGAATTACCACAGTTATCCAAGTAAATGTGGGTACGATCTAAGAAACCATAACTGATTTAATGAGCCATTCGCGGTTTCACCTTAGCTCGGCATGCACTGAGACATGCATGGCTTAATCTTTGAGACAAGCATATGACTACTGGCAGGATCAACCAGGGAGCTCAAGAAGCTCTCCTTTTGAAAGAAGAGTAGACGACTTTCGCCGACTCTCTCTTTCACATTTTGTCGCCGACACGTATGCCGGACGACGATACTATCGCTTTTACATGTTTTACATGTATTAATAGAGATTGGGCTCCTTTTTATTATATATATATTATATGGCCTCAATTCTCATCCCGGACGTTTGACTGAATTATTATTGGAACGTCGGGATTTTATGCTGAAGACGGACAATTGTGGCGTAAACTGCGTAAAGTGAGTTTATACACCCCCGAAAAGTTTGCCTTCAGCGGTTCAAACGATTCGGTATGCGGAGTTCGGATCTGATGGCTCTTTTCAGCGCAGAGACTACAGAAAGATTTTCTCTCGTCTCCGCTAAAATTATACAAAAATATTATTTTTGTCGCTCGGATTTTGGAGAGTTGATGCTCAGTAAGTAGCCGTGATTTTCTGCACACTTCTTTTATGACAGACAAACCAACGAACTAACCAACGCCGAAGCGCGTACCACATAAGGGCCATTCGGTCTGAGACACCGACCCGTGGTAATGCTGTGTGGATGTGTAATATATTCTTTTTCAAAGCACGTTTCGAGCAAGCCGAAACGTGCATACTCTTAAAGATACCGATTATGCGGCCGAGTGGTCGGCGACACACGGTGAAATACATGGAGTCTTATGGGAACGGGCTGGTCGATAAAAAGTCCAACCGGTTCCCGCCAAAAAACTTAGTCTCTGGAGCATCAAACGTATTAGTTTCCAATTATAAATTAAAAAAAAAGTATACCAGTTCAGTTCTGCCGAGTGAACGGCGACGGTAAATAAATTATTGCAAAAAAAAAAAAAGACAGAACTTAGTCTCTTGTACGATTCACCGCTACAGTTAGACTAATTCTACCCATTCGTATAGGTTTACAATAAGAAGACATTTCATAATTTTTTTCTAAGTGACCCATTCGTATAAGTTTCATATTCGTTATAATACTTACGAATAATTCTCTTAGTACTTAGAAAAAGAAATGTACTCTTAACGAAAGAAGAATCAATCTCGTTCGTTCATTCGTATAACATTTTCGAAACTTAGTCTCGAATCGTACATTTTGTACGAATCGTGCTTTTTGGTCGAAACGTGCATTTTGGGCGAATCGTGCAAGCCGACCTATATGCTCCCTTATATATACCGATTATGCGGCCGAGTGGTCGGCGACACGCGGTGAAATACATGGAGTCTTATGGGAATATAGTGCCGAACGAATCGACCAATCGATTCCCGTCAAAAAACATAGACTAAGTAGAGCGTCGTGTTAATCGTATAAGTTTCCAATAAACTTTGACATTGGAAAAAGTTTCACCGCCCCAGCTCGGTGAGACTTTCGACTATTTCTCCCATTCGTATAGGTTTACAATAAGAAGACATTTCGTAATTTTTTCTAAGTGACCCATTCGTATAAGTTTCATATTCGTTATAATACTTACGAATAATTCTCTTAGTACTTGGAAAAAGAAATGTACTCTTAACGACAGGAGAATCAATCTCGTTCGTTCATTCGTATAACATTTTCGAAACTTAGTCTCGAATCGTACATTTTGTACGAATCGTGCTTTTTGGTCGAAACGTGCATTTTGGGCGAATCGTGCAAGCCGACCTATATGCTCCCTTATATATACCGATTATGCGGCCGAGTGGTCGGCGACACGCGGTGAAATACATGGAGTCTTATGGGAATATAGTGCCGAACGAATCGACCAATCGATTCCCGTCAAAAAACATAGACTAAGTAGAGCGTCGTGTTAATCGTATAAGTTTCCAATAAACTTTGACATTGGAAAAAGTTTCACCGCCACAGCTCGGTGAGACTTTCGACTATTTCTCCCATTCGTATAGGTTTACAATAAGAAGACATTTCGTAATTTTTTTCTAAGTGACCCATTCGTATAAGTTTCATATTCGTTATAATACTTACGAATAATTCTCTTAGTACTTAGAAAAAGAAATGTACTCTTAACGAAAGAAGAATCAATCTCGTTCGTTCATTCGTATAACATTTTCGAAACTTAGTCTCGAATCGTACATTTTGTACGAATCGTGCTTTTTGGTCGAAACGTGCATTTTGGGCGAATCGTGCAAGCCGACCTATATGCTCCCTTATATATACCGATTATGCGGCCGAGTGGTCGGCGACACGCGGTGAAATACATGGAGTCTTATGGGAATATAGTGCCGAACGAATCGACCAATCGATTCCCGCCAAAAAACATAGACTAAGTAGAGCGTCGTGTTAATCGTATAAGTTTCCAATAAACTTTGGCATTGGAAAAAGTTTCACCGCCCCAGCTCGGTGAGACTTTCGACTATTTCTCCCATTCGTATAGGTTTACAATAAGAAGACATTTCGTAATTTTTTCTAAGTGACCCATTCGTATAAGTTTCATATTCGTTATAATACTTACGAATAATTCTCTTAGTACTTGGAAAAAGAAATGTACTCTTAACGACAGGAGAATCAATCTCGTTCGTTCATTCGTATAACATTTTCGAAACTTAGTCTCGAATCGTACATTTTGTACGAATCGTGCTTTTTGGTCGAAACGTGCATTTTGGGCGAATCGTGCAAGCCGACCTATATGCTCCCTTATATATACCGATTATGCGGCCGAGTGGTCGGCGACACGCGGTGAAATACATGGAGTCTTATGGGAATATAGTGCCGAACGAATCGACCAATCGATTCCCGTCAAAAAACATAGACTAAGTAGAGCGTCGTGTTAATCGTATAAGTTTCCAATAAACTTTGACATTGGAAAAAGTTTCACCGCCACAGCTCGGTGAGACTTTCGACTATTTCTCCCATTCGTATAGGTTTACAATAAGAAGACATTTCGTAATTTTTTTCTAAGTGACCCATTCGTATAAGTTTCATATTCGTTATAATACTTACGAATAATTCTCTTAGTACTTAGAAAAAGAAATGTACTCTTAACGAAAGAAGAATCAATCTCGTTCGTTCATTCGTATAACATTTTCGAAACTTAGTCTCGAATCGTACATTTTGTACGAATCGTGCTTTTTGGTCGAAACGTGCATTTTGGGCGAATCGTGCAAGCCGACCTATATGCTCCCTTATATATACCGATTATGCGGCCGAGTGGTCGGCGACACGCGGTGAAATACATGGAGTCTTATGGGAATATAGTGCCGAACGAATCGACCAATCGATTCCCGCCAAAAAACATAGACTAAGTAGAGCGTCGTGTTAATCGTATAAGTTTCCAATAAACTTTGGCATTGGAAAAAGTTTCACCGCCCCAGCTCGGTGAGACTTTCGACTATTTCTCCCATTCGTATAGGTTTACAATAAGAAGACATTTCGTAATTTTTTCTAAGTGACCCATTCGTATAAGTTTCATATTCGTTATAATACTTACGAATAATTCTCTTAGTACTTAGAAAAAGAAATGTACTCTTAACGACAGGAGAATCAATCGTTCGTTCATTCGTATAACATTTTCGAAACTTAGTCTCGAATCGTACATTATGTACGAATCGTGCGTTTTGGTCGAATCGTACATTTTGGTCGAAACGTGCATTTTGGGCGAATCATGCGTTTCGAAATAATCATGCACTTTGGGCGAATCGTGCATTTTGGTCGAATCGAGCATTTCGAACGATTCGCCAATTTTGGTCTTTTCGTGCAAGCCGAAACATACGTTCCCTTATATATACCGATTATGCGGCCGAGTGGTCGGCGACACACGGTGAAATACATGGAGTCTTATGGGAATAAAGTGCCAAACGAAAAGACCAATTTTTAAAAACTTTGTTTATTGAGCTCCTATACATTACTAAACGTTTCCTCACGTTTAAACACATTATTATTAACAAAAGTAACATAAAAAAAAATAAAAATTATAAATAATATTGCAAATTAAAAATATATTATTGGCAAAAAAACATTTGTTTTTGAAATCGATTTTTTTAATAAACCAAATAATTAATACGTATCTAATTAAGTAATCCTATGTTATAACATTGTCATTTTTAACATCCTTAATTAACAAATGGATAAAAAGTGTAGTTTTATAGATTTTTCAAAACAAATCGATGGATACGCTTTATTTAACGTTCCTTCGTCGATACAACATGCTTTTATTGTTAAAAATTTATTAATTTGCAATAACAATTGTTATTAACAAATAATCGACAAAAACGATATTTTCATTCTTCCGATCGACAATGTCAAATAAAAAAACGATATAGTGATGTATAACAAAGTTCCCATTTTACGCCTTAATTAACAAATGGATAAAAAGTAGAGTTTTATAGATTTTTTCAAAACAAATCGATGGATACGCTTTATTTAACGTTCCTTCGTCGATACAACACGCTTTTATTGTTAAAAATTTATTAATTTGCAATAACAATTGTTATTAACAAATAATCGACAAAAACGATATTTTCATTGTTCCGATCGATAATGTCAAATAAAAAAACGATATAGTGATGTATAACAAAGTTCTCGTTGAACGCCTTAATTAACAAATGGATAAAAAGTAGAGTTTTATAGATTTTTCAAAACAAATCGATGGATACGCTTATTTAACGTTCCTT
>NC_060967.1:5641660-5646660 GCF_910589235.1 Vespa crabro
AGTACTAAGAGAATTATTCGTAAGTATTATAACGAATATGAAACTTATACGAATGGGTCACTTAGAAAAAAATTACGAAATGTCTTCTTATTGTAAACCTATACGAATGGGAGAAATAGTCGAAAGTCTCACCGAGCTGTGGCGGTGAAACTTTTTCCAATGTCAAAGTTTATTGGAAACTTATACGATTAACACGACGCTCTACTTAGTCTATGTTTTTTGACGGGAATCGATTGGTCGATTCGTTCGGCACTATATTCCCATAAGACTCCATGTATTTCACCGCGTGTCGCCGACCACTCGGCCGCATAATCGGTATATATAAGGGAGCATATAGGTCGGCTTGCACGATTCGCCCAAAATGCACGTTTCGACCAAAAAGCACGATTCGTACAAAATGTACGATTCGAGACTAAGTTTCGAAAATGTTATACGAATGAACGAACGAGATTGATTCTTCTTTCGTTAAGAGTACATTTCTTTTTCTAAGTACTAAGAGAATTATTCGTAAGTATTATAACGAATATGAAACTTATACGAATGGGTCACTTAGAAAAAAATTACGAAATGTCTTCTTATTGTAAACCTATACGAATGGGAGAAATAGTCGAAAGTCTCACCGAGCTGTGGCGGTGAAACTTTTTCCAATGTCAAAGTTTATTGGAAACTTATACGATTAACACGACGCTCTACTTAGTCTATGTTTTTTGACGGGAATCGATTGGTCGATTCGTTCGGCACTATATTCCCATAAGACTCCATGTATTTCACCGCGTGTCGCCGACCACTCGGCCGCATAATCGGTATATATAAGGGAGCATATAGGTCGGCTTGCACGATTCGCCCAAAATGCACGTTTCGACCAAAAAGCACGATTCGTACAAAATGTACGATTCGAGACTAAGTTTCGAAAATGTTATACGAATGAACGAACGAGATTGATTCTTCTTTCGTTAAGAGTACATTTCTTTTTCTAAGTACTAAGAGAATTATTCGTAAGTATTATAACGAATATGAAACTTATACGAATGGGTCACTTAGAAAAAAATTATGAAATGTCTTCTTATTGTAAACCTATACGAATGGGTAGAATTAGTCTAACTGTAGCGGTGAATCGTACAAGAGACTAAGTTCTGTCTTTTTTTTTTTTTGCAATAATTTATTTACCGTCGCCGTTCACTCGGCAGAACTGAACTGGTATACTTTTTTTTTAATTTATAATTGGAAACTAATACGTTTGATGCTCCAGAGACTAAGTTTTTTGGCGGGAACCGGTTGGACTTTTTATCGACCAGCCCGTTCCCATAAGACTCCATGTATTTCACCGTGTGTCGCCGACCACTCGGCCGCATAATCGGTATCTTTAAGAGTATGCACGTTTCGGCTTGCTCGAAACGTGCTTTGAAAAAGAATATATTACACATCCACACAGCATTACCACGGGTCGGTGTCTCAGACCGAATGGCCCTTATGTGGTACGCGCTTCGGCGTTGGTTAGTTCGTTGGTTTGTCTGTCATAAAAGAAGTGTGCAGAAAATCACGGCTACTTACTGAGCATCAACTCTCCAAAATCCGAGCGACAAAAATAATATTTTTGTATAATTTTAGCGGAGACGAGAGAAAATCTTTCTGTAGTCTCTGCGCTGAAAAGAGCCATCAGATCCGAACTCCGCATACCGAATCGTTTGAACCGCTGAAGGCAAACTTTTCGGGGGTGTATAAACTCACTTTACGCAGTTTACGCCACAATTGTCCGTCTTCAGCATAAAATCCCGACGTTCCAATAATAATTCAGTCAAACGTCCGGGATGAGAATTGAGGCCATATAATATATATATAATAAAAAGGAGCCCAATCTCTATTAATACATGTAAAACATGTAAAAGCGATAGTATCGTCGTCCGGCATACGTGTCGGCGACAAAATGTGAAAGAGAGAGTCGGCGAAAGTCGTCTACTCTTCTTTCAAAAGGAGAGCTTCTTGAGCTCCCTGGTTGATCCTGCCAGTAGTCATATGCTTGTCTCAAAGATTAAGCCATGCATGTCTCAGTGCATGCCGAGCTAAGGTGAAACCGCGAATGGCTCATTAAATCAGTTATGGTTTCTTAGATCGTACCCACATTTACTTGGATAACTGTGGTAATTCTAGAGCTAATACATGCAAACCAGAGTTCCGACCAGAGATGGGAGGAACGCTTTTATTAGATCAAAACCAATCGGTGGCGTATGTTTTACATTCGTCCACCGTTTACTTTGATGACTCTGAATAACTTTGAGCTGATCGCACGGTCTTAGCACCGGCGACAAGTCTTTCAAATGTCTGCCTTATCAACTGTCGATGGTAGGTTCTGCGCCTACCATGGTTGTAACGGGTAACGGGGAATCAGGGTTCGATTCCGGAGAGGGAGCCTGAGAAACGGCTACCACATCTAAGGAAGGCAGCAGGCGCGTAAATTACCCACTCCCAGCTCGGGGAGGTAGTGACGAAAAATAACAATACAGGACTCATATTAGAGGCCCTGTAATTGGAATGAGTACACTTTAAATCCTTTAACAAGGACCTATTGGAGGGCAAGTCTGGTGCCAGCAGCCGCGGTAACTCCAGCTCCAATAGCGTATATTAAAGTTGTTGCGGTTAAAAAGCTCGTAGTTGAATCTGTGTTTCACACTGTCGGTTCACCGCTCGCGGTGTTTACTGGCATGATGTGGGACGTCCTACCGGTGGGCTTAGCTCTTCGGGGCGGTCCAACTAATATCCCATCGCGGTGCTCTTCACTGAGTGTCGAGATGGGCCGGTACGTTTACTTTGAACAAATTAGAGTGCTTAAAGCAGGCTAGCCTCGCCTGAATACTGTGTGCATGGAATAATGGAATAGGACCTCGGTTCTATTTTGTTGGTTTTCGGAACCCCGAGGTAATGATTAATAGGGACAGATGGGGGCATTCGTATTGCGACGTTAGAGGTGAAATTCTTGGATCGTCGCAAGACGGACAGAAGCGAAAGCATTTGCCAAAAATGTTTTCATTAATCAAGAACGAAAGTTAGAGGTTCGAAGGCGATCAGATACCGCCCTAGTTCTAACCATAAACGATGCCAGCTAGCGATCCGCCGAAGTTCCTCCGATGACTCGGCGGGCAGCTTCCGGGAAACCAAAGCTTTTGGGTTCCGGGGGAAGTATGGTTGCAAAGCTGAAACTTAAAGGAATTGACGGAAGGGCACCACCAGGAGTGGAGCCTGCGGCTTAATTTGACTCAACACGGGAAACCTCACCAGGCCCGGACACCGGAAGGATTGACAGATTGATAGCTCTTTCTTGATTCGGTGGGTGGTGGTGCATGGCCGTTCTTAGTTCGTGGAGCGATTTGTCTGGTTAATTCCGATAACGAACGAGACTCTAGCCTGCTAAATAGGCGTACATTCTGGTATCTCGAAGGCCCTCGACTTCGGTCGAGCGGTTTTTACTACCAACGTACCAACAAATCTTCTTAGAGGGACAGGCGGCTTTTAGCCGCACGAGATTGAGCAATAACAGGTCTGTGATGCCCTTAGATGTTCTGGGCCGCACGCGCGCTACACTGAAGGAATCAACGTGTTTTCCCTGGCCGAAAGGCCCGGGTAACCCGCTGAACCTCCTTCGTGCTAGGGATTGGGGCTTGCAATTATTCCCCATGAACGAGGAATTCCCAGTAAGCGCGAGTCATAAGCTCGCGTTGATTACGTCCCTGCCCTTTGTACACACCGCCCGTCGCTACTACCGATTGAATGATTTAGTGAGGTCTTCGGACTGGTGCGCGGCAGTGTCTCGGCACTGCCGATGTTGCCGGGAAGATGACCAAACTTGATCATTTAGAGGAAGTAAAAGTCGTAACAAGGTTTCCGTAGGTGAACCTGCGGAAGGATCATTAACGTATAAAAAAGTTGCTCAAAGAAGCAACGAGAGTGCGCACATATATAATATGTGTGAAACAAACAAACAAACAATGTACGATAAAAGGGGTGACGGTGCTTCATAGAGCCGGAGCATCGTCGAGCGACGCACATATCCTTAGGGTCGAGGCGTTCGTTAAACTGATTCGTTAAACGGATACATGGCCGCGGACCGTGTTCCTCCGACTCGTACCTCCAACAGCGCTGCGCGATTATCGTGCTCGTTGGCTCCCGATCGGTGCCGCGAGTCGACTCGCGCGTTAAGGCGTTCGCGGTTGTGGAGATCGGAGAACCAATACGTGGTCAGCCTTCCGGCGAATCGGCGAAGAGCGTCGGGTAAGTCCCTGGTCGTCGCTAGCCCCGAATACGGGCTCTTCGAACATAAGCGAGAGGCACTCTTCGAATTGTGTCCAATAATATATGTCCGGCGTATCCGGCGGAGAGAGACTGGATACGCGTATCGGGTCATAGGACTATCACCGGTAGAGAAACGGTGTGGGACGTGGCATCGAACATGAAAGACGACACAGAGGAAAAAAGGGGTTGCCCGTGGAGCCCCAGATAGAGAATCTGTGTCTGATACTGTCGTCGTCCCCATCGTCGTCTATCGTGTGTGTATGACCGTGGACCGAGTGCGCTTTTCTCGCTCGGAGTCGTCGCAATTATATTAAACCGGTGCAACCTAAGCCTGGCGAATCACGACGTGTGCGAACGCACAGCGCGTGTCCGGCAGCGTACTTTTCGACCAGGTGAAAGACGTGTATATTCGTGTAGCGTGCACGTTGACGCCGACACGTCGATGGTTTATTGTTTTATTTTTTGTTAATTAATTCAAAGACACTTACGCCCGGTTCGAACGCAAACTTCTCTCGACTTTCAAAGTCGACGATTCCTCCTTGCCGTAACTCTCGATGGACGGGGGCGATGCGCCCGATCGTCGTAGCGGTGGCGGTCCGCGTCGGTGCTTTTGCTCCGCGCGACTAAGCTTGGTTATCGCCGAGTTTATCAGACATGGAAAAATTATGTACGCATTAACACGTACAAATATATACGATTACCCTGAACGGTGGATC
>NC_060967.1:5656660-5671660 GCF_910589235.1 Vespa crabro
GAAAAGTTATACGAATGCTTTTCGAACCAATGCGACTATCGGACTTAGAAAAATTCCGAAGAGTCGATGAAAAGTTATACGAATGCTTTTCGAACCAATGCGACTATCGGACTTAGAAAAATTCCGAAGAGTCGATGAAAAGTTATACGAATGCTTTTCGAACCAATGCGACTATCGGACTTAGAAAAATTCCGAAGAGTCGATGAAAAGTTATACGAATGCTTTTCGAACCAATGCGACTATCGGACTTAGAAAAATTCCGAAGAGTCGATGAAAAGTTATACGAATGCTTTTCGAACCAATGCGACTATCGGACTTAGAAATTTTTCTTTGGAAACTTATGTGAATGGGAGTTTAATTCGCGCATTAGGAGACTTGGTTGATACAGGCAATACGGTGTATCACTCTCCCCCCAGGTCTCCTTCACATTAAAAGAGACTGTGTTTTCAAATTCTGAACAAAACGTGCGTTTCGTTTCCATCGTCCTCTTTTTCGAATAGTATATGTTGGACGAATCGTGCATTTTGGTCGGATCAAGCTTTTCAGACCATCCGTGGATTTTGGTCTTTTCGTGCAAGCCGACCGGGGTGCTCCCCTATATATACCGATTATGCGGCCGAGTGGTCGGCGATGCTGGACGAAATACACGGCGTCTTATGGGAACAATCTTTCGATTGAATCGCCCAAATGGTATTCGTCGTGAAACACTATCAAACGACCTCTTATACTATACCGATTGACATTTCTCCCATTTCTATCACTCTGTGGATAAATTTCTTTTATTTTTTTTTATATGTAATTTTGAATTGGAAACTTATGTGAATGGGAGTTTAATTCGCGCAATAGGAGACTTAGTTGATACAGGCAATACGGTGTATCACTCTCCCCCCAGGTCTCCTTCACATTAAAAGAGACTGTGTTTTCAAATTCTGAACGAAACGTGCGTTTCGTTTCCATCGTCCTCTTTTTCTAATAGTATATGTTGGACGAATCGTGCATTTTGGTCGGATCATGCTTTTCAGACCATCCGTGGATTTTGGTCTTTTCGTGCAAGCCGACCGGGGTGCTCCCCTATATATACCGATTATGCGGCCGAGTGGTCGGCGATGCTGGACGAAATACACGGCGTCTTATGGGAACAATCTTTCGATTGAATCGCCCAAATGGTATTCGTCGTGAAACACTATCAAACGACCTCTTATACTATACCGATTGTCATTTCTCCCATTTCTATCACTCTGTGGATAAATTTCTTTTATTTTTTTTTATATGTAATTTTGAATTGGAAACTTATGTGAATGGGAGTTTAATTCGCGCAATAGGAGACTTGGTTGATACAGGCAATACGGTGTATCACTCTCCCCCCAGGTCTCCTTCACATTAAAAGAGACTGTGTTTTCAAATTCTGAACGAAACGTGCGTTTCGTTTCCATCGTCCTCTTTTTCTAATAGTATATGTTGGACGAATCGTGCATTTTGGTCGGATCAAGCTTTTCAGACCATCCGTGGATTTTGGTCTTTTCGTGCAAGCCGACCGGGGTGCTCCCCTATATATACCGATTATGCGGCCGAGTGGTCGGCGATGCTGGGCGAAATACACGGCGTCTTATGGGAACAATCTTTCGATTGAATCGCCCAAATGGTATTCGTCGTGAAACACTATCAAACGACCTCTTATACTATACCGATTGACATTTCTCCCATTTCTATCACTCTGTGGATAAATTTCTTTTATTTTTTTTTATATGTAATTTTGAATTGGAAACTTATGTGAATGGGAGTTTAATTCGCGCAATAGGAGACTTAGTTGATACAGGCAATACGGTGTATCACTCTCCCCCCAGGTCTCCTTCACATTAAAAGAGACTGTGTTTTCAAATTCTGAACGAAACGTGCGTTTCGTTTCCATCGTCCTCTTTTTCTAATAGTATATGTTGGACGAATCGTGCATTTTGGTCGGATCATGCTTTTCAGACCATCCGTGGATTTTGGTCTTTTCGTGCAAGCCGACCGGGGTGCTCCCCTATATATACCGATTATGCGGCCGAGTGGTCGGCGATGCTGGACGAAATACACGGCGTCTTATGGGAACAATCTTTCGATTGAATCGCCCAAATGGTATTCGTCGTGAAACACTATCAAACGACCTCTTATACTATACCGATTGACATTTCTCCCATTTCTATCACTCTGTGGATAAATTTCTTTTATTTTTTTTTATATGTAATTTTGAATTGGAAACTTATGTGAATGGGAGTTTAATTCGCGCAATAGGAGACTTAGTTGATACAGGCAATACGGTGTATCACTCTCCCCCCAGGTCTCCTTCACATTAAAAGAGACTGTGTTTTCAAATTCTGAACGAAACGTGCGTTTCGTTTCCATCGTCCTCTTTTTCTAATAGTATATGTTGGACGAATCGTGCATTTTGGTCGGATCATGCTTTTCAGACCATCCGTGGATTTTGGTCTTTTCGTGCAAGCCGACCGGGGTGCTCCCCTATATATACCGATTATGCGGCCGAGTGGTCGGCGATGCTGGACGAAATACACGGCGTCTTATGGGAACAATCTTTCGATTGAATCGCCCAAATGGTATTCGTCGTGAAACACTATCAAAAGACCTCTTATACTATACCGATTGTCATTTCTCCCATTTCTATCACTCTGTGGATAAATTTCTTTTATTTTTTTTTATATGTAATTTTGAATTGGAAACTTATGTGAATGGGAGTTTAATTCGCGCAATAGGAGACTTGGTTGATACAGGCAATACGGTGTATCACTCTCCCCCCAGGTCTCCTTCACATTAAAAGAGACTGTGTTTTCAAATTCTGAACGAAACGTGCGTTTCGTTTCCATCGTCCTCTTTTTCTAATAGTATATGTTGGACGAATCGTGCATTTTGGTCGGATCAAGCTTTTCAGACCATCCGTGGATTTTGGTCTTTTCGTGCAAGCCGACCGGGGTGCTCCCCTATATATACCGATTATGCGGCCGAGTGGTCGGCGACGCTGGACGAAATACACGGCGTCTTATGGGAACAATCTTTCGATTGAATCGCCCAAATGGTATTCGTCGTGAAACACTATCAAACGACCTCTTATACTATACCGATTGTCATTTCTCCCATTTCTATCACTCTGTGGATAAATTTCTTTTATTTTTTTTTATATGTAATTTTGAATTGGAAACTTATGTGAATGGGAGTTTAATTCGCGCAATAGGAGACTTGGTTGATACAGGCAATACGGTGTATCACTCTCCCCCCAGGTCTCCTTCACATTAAAAGAGACTGTGTTTTCAAATTCTGAACGAAACGTGCGTTTCGTTTCCATCGTCCTCTTTTTCTAATAGTATATGTTGGACGAATCGTGCATTTTGGTCGGATCAAGCTTTTCAGACCATCCGTGGATTTTGGTCTTTTCGTGCAAGCCGACCGGGGTGCTCCCCTATATATACCGATTATGCGGCCGAGTGGTCGGCGATGCTGGACGAAATACACGGCGTCTTATGGGAACAATCTTTCGATTGAATCGCCCAAATGGTATTCGTCGTGAAACACTATCAAACGACCTCTTATACTATACCGATTGACATTTCTCCCATTTCTATCACTCTGTGGATAAATTTCTTTTATTTTTTTTTATATGTAATTTTGAATTGGAAACTTATGTGAATGGGAGTTTAATTCGCGCAATAGGAGACTTAGTTGATACAGGCAATACGGTGTATCACTCTCCCCCCAGGTCTCCTTCACATTAAAAGAGACTGTGTTTTCAAATTCTGAACGAAACGTGCGTTTCGTTTCCATCGTCCTCTTTTTCTAATAGTATATGTTGGACGAATCGTGCATTTTGGTCGGATCATGCTTTTCAGACCATCCGTGGATTTTGGTCTTTTCGTGCAAGCCGACCGGGGTGCTCCCCTATATATACCGATTATGCGGCCGAGTGGTCGGCGATGCTGGACGAAATACACGGCGTCTTATGGGAACAATCTTTCGATTGAATCGCCCAAATGGTATTCGTCGTGAAACACTATCAAACGACCTCTTATACTATACCGATTGACATTTCTCCCATTTCTATCACTCTGTGGATAAATTTCTTTTATTTTTTTTTATATGTAATTTTGAATTGGAAACTTATGTGAATGGGAGTTTAATTCGCGCAATAGGAGACTTAGTTGATACAGGCAATACGGTGTATCACTCTCCCCCCAGGTCTCCTTCACATTAAAAGAGACTGTGTTTTCAAATTCTGAACGAAACGTGCGTTTCGTTTCCATCGTCCTCTTTTTCTAATAGTATATGTTGGACGAATCGTGCATTTTGGTCGGATCATGCTTTTCAGACCATCCGTGGATTTTGGTCTTTTCGTGCAAGCCGACCGGGGTGCTCCCCTATATATACCGATTATGCGGCCGAGTGGTCGGCGATGCTGGACGAAATACACGGCGTCTTATGGGAACAATCTTTCGATTGAATCGCCCAAATGGTATTCGTCGTGAAACACTATCAAACGACCTCTTATACTATACCGATTGTCATTTCTCCCATTTCTATCACTCTGTGGATAAATTTCTTTTATTTTTTTTTATATGTAATTTTGAATTGGAAACTTATGTGAATGGGAGTTTAATTCGCGCAATAGGAGACTTGGTTGATACAGGCAATACGGTGTATCACTCTCCCCCCAGGTCTCCTTCACATTAAAAGAGACTGTGTTTTCAAATTCTGAACGAAACGTGCGTTTCGTTTCCATCGTCCTCTTTTTCTAATAGTATATGTTGGACGAATCGTGCATTTTGGTCGGATCAAGCTTTTCAGACCATCCGTGGATTTTGGTCTTTTCGTGCAAGCCGACCGGGGTGCTCCCCTATATATACCGATTATGCGGCCGAGTGGTCGGCGATGCTGGACGAAATACACGGCGTCTTATGGGAACAATCTTTCGATTGAATCGTCCAAATGGTATTCGTCGTGAAACACTATCAAACGACCTCTTATACTATACCGATTGACATTTCTCCCATTTCTATCACTCTGTGGATAAATTTCTTTTATTTTTTTTTATATGTAATTTTGAATTGGAAACTTATGTGAATGGGAGTTTAATTCGCGCAATAGGAGACTTAGTTGATACAGGCAATACGGTGTATCACTCTCCCCCCAGGTCTCCTTCACATTAAAAGAGACTGTGTTTTCAAATTCTGAACGAAACGTGCGTTTCGTTTCCATCGTCCTCTTTTTCTAATAGTATATGTTGGACGAATCGTGCATTTTGGTCGGATCATGCTTTTCAGACCATCCGTGGATTTTGGTCTTTTCGTGCAAGCCGACCGGGGTGCTCCCCTATATATACCGATTATGCGGCCGAGTGGTCGGCGATGCTGGACGAAATACACGGCGTCTTATGGGAACAATCTTTCGATTGAATCGCCCAAATGGTATTCGTCGTGAAACACTATCAAACGACCTCTTATACTATACCGATTGACATTTCTCCCATTTCTATCACTCTGTGGATAAATTTCTTTTATTTTTTTTTATATGTAATTTTGAATTGGAAACTTATGTGAATGGGAGTTTAATTCGCGCAATAGGAGACTTAGTTGATACAGGCAATACGGTGTATCACTCTCCCCCCAGGTCTCCTTCACATTAAAAGAGACTGTGTTTTCAAATTCTGAACAAAACGTGCGTTTCGTTTCCATCGTCCTCTTTTTCGAATAGTATATGTTGGACGAATCGTGCATTTTGGTCGGATCAAGCTTTTCAGACCATCCGTGGATTTTGGTCTTTTCGTGCAAGCCGACCGGGGTGCTCCCCTATATATACCGATTATGCGGCCGAGTGGTCGGCGATGCTGGACGAAATACACGGCGTCTTATGGGAACAATCTTTCGATTGAATCGCCCAAATGGTATTCGTCGTGAAACACTATCAAACGACCTCTTATACTATACCGATTGTCATTTCTCCCATTTCTATCACTCTGTGGATAAATTTCTTTTATTTTTTTTTATATGTAATTTTGAATTGGAAACTTATGTGAATGGGAGTTTAATTCGCGCAATAGGAGACTTGGTTGATACAGGCAATACGGTGTATCACTCTCCCCCCAGGTCTCCTTCACATTAAAAGAGACTGTGTTTTCAAATTCTGAACGAAACGTGCGTTTCGTTTCCATCGTCCTCTTTTTCTAATAGTATATGTTGGACGAATCGTGCATTTTGGTCGGATCAAGCTTTTCAGACCATCCGTGGATTTTGGTCTTTTCGTGCAAGCCGACCGGGGTGCTCCCCTATATATACCGATTATGCGGCCGAGTGGTCGGCGACGCTGGACGAAATACACGGCGTCTTATGGGAACAATCTTCCGATTGAATCGCCCAAACGGTATCCGTCGAGAAACATTATCAATCGTCCTTCTATACCATTCTAGACGTTCATTTACCCTTTTTATATAATCCGTGAATATATTTGGTACAAAAATGTCGTTTTCTACCAAGAATTGTTAATTACAATTGTTTTTGGAAATTAATGAATTTTCAACAATAAGCGCGTATTGTATCGACGAAGGAACGTTAAATAAAGCGTATCCATTGATTTGTTTCGAAATATTTACAAAACTCCACTTTTTATCAATTTGTTAATTAAGGCGTTCAACGAGAACTTTGTTATACATCACAATATCGTTCTTTAATTTGTTATTAACGATCGGAAGAGCAAAAATATCGTTTTCGTCAACGAATTGTTAATAACAATTGGTTTTGCAAATTAATAAATTTTTAACAATAAACGCGTATTGTATCGACGTAGAAACGTTAAATAAAGCGTATCCATTGATTTGTTTCGAAAAATTTAGAAAACTACACTTTTTATCCATTTGTTAATTAAGGCGTTCAACGAGAACTTTGTTATACATCACTATATCGTTTTTTTATTTGACATTATCGATCGGAAGAACGAAAATATCGTTTTTGTCGATTATTTGTTAATAACAATTTTTATTGCAAATTAATAAATTTTTAACAATAAAAGCATGTCGTATCGACGAAGGAACGTTAAATAAAGCGTATTCATCGATTTTTTTTGAAAAATTCACAAAACTCCACTTTTTATCCATTTGTTAATTAAGGCGTTCAACGAGAACTTTGTTATACATCACTATATCGTTTTTTTATTTGACATTATCCATCGGAAGAATGAAAATATCGTTTTTGTCGATTATTTGTTAATAACAATTTTTATTGCAAATTAATAAATTTTTAACAATAAATGCGTGTCGTATCGACGAAGGAACGTTAAATAAAGCGTATTCATCGATTTTTTTTGAAATATTTACAAAACTCCACTTTTTATCCATTTGTTAATTAAGGCGTAAAATGGGAACTTTGTTATACATCACTATATCGTTTTTTTATTTGACATTATCGATCGGAACAATGAAAATATCGTTTTTGTCGATTATTTGTTAATAACAATTGTTATTGCAAATTAATAAATTTTTAACAATAAAAGCGTATTGTATCGACGAAGGAACGTTAAATAAAGCGTATCCATCGATTTGTTTTGAAAAATCTATAAAACTCTACTTTTTATCCATTTGTTAATTAAGGCGTTCAACGAGAACTTTGTTATACATCACTATATCGTTTTTTTATTTGACATTATCGATCGGAACAATGAAAATATCGTTTTTGTCGATTATTTGTTAATAACAATTGTTATTGCAAATTAATAAATTTTTAACAATAAAAGCGTGTTGTATCGACGAAGGAACGTTAAATAAAGCGTATCCATCGATTTGTTTTGAAAAATCTATAAAACTCTACTTTTTATCCATTTGTTAATTAAGGCGTAAAATGGGAACTTTGTTATACATCACTATATCGTTTTTTTATTTGACATTGTCGATCGGAAGAATGAAAATATCGTTTTTGTCGATTATTTGTTAATAACAATTGTTATTGCAAATTAATAAATTTTTAACAATAAAAGCATGTTGTATCGACGAAGGAACGTTAAATAAAGCGTATCCATCGATTTGTTTTGAAAAATCTATAAAACTACACTTTTTATCCATTTGTTAATTAAGGATGTTAAAAATGACAATGTTATAACATAGGATTACTTAATTAGATACGTATTAATTATTTGGTTTATTAAAAAAATCGATTTCAAAAACAAATGTTTTTTTGCCAATAATATATTTTTAATTTGCAATATTATTTATAATTTTTATTTTTTTTTATGTTACTTTTGTTAATAATAATGTGTTTAAACGTGAGGAAACGTTTAGTAATGTATAGGAGCTCAATAAACAAAGTTTTTAAAAATTGGTCTTTTCGTTTGGCACTTTATTCCCATAAGACTCCATGTATTTCACCGTGTGTCGCCGACCACTCGGCCGCATAATCGGTATATATAAGGGAACGTATGTTTCGGCTTGCACGAAGAGACCAAAATTGGCGAATCGTTCGAAATGCTCGATTCGACCAAAATGCACGATTCGCCCAAAGTGCATGATTATTTCGAAACGCATGATTCGCCCAAAATGCACGTTTCGACCAAAATGTACGATTCGACCAAAACGCACGATTCGTACATAATGTACGATTCGAAACTAAGTTTCGAAAATGTTATACGAATGAACGAACGAGATTGATTCTCCTGTCGTTAAGAGTACATTTCTTTTTCTAAGTACTAAGAGAATTATTCGTAAGTATTATAACGAATATGAAACTTATACGAATGGGTCACTTAGAAAAAATTACGAAATGTCTTCTTATTGTAAACCTATACGAATGGGAGAAATAGTCGAAAGTCTCACCGAGCTGGGGCGGTGAAACTTTTTCCAATGCCAAAGTTTATTGGAAACTTATACGATTAACACGACGCTCTACTTAGTCTATGTTTTTTGGCGGGAATCGATTGGTCGATTCGTTCGGCACTATATTCCCATAAGACTCCATGTATTTCACCGCGTGTCGCCGACCACTCGGCCGCATAATCGGTATATATAAGGGAGCATATAGGTCGGCTTGCACGATTCGCCCAAAATGCACGTTTCGACCAAAAAGCACGATTCGTACAAAATGTACGATTCGAGACTAAGTTTCGAAAATGTTATACGAATGAACGAACGAGATTGATTCTTCTTTCGTTAAGAGTACATTTCTTTTTCTAAGTACTAAGAGAATTATTCGTAAGTATTATAACGAATATGAAACTTATACGAATGGGTCACTTAGAAAAAAATTACGAAATGTCTTCTTATTGTAAACCTATACGAATGGGAGAAATAGTCGAAAGTCTCACCGAGCTGGGGCGGTGAAACTTTTTCCAATGCCAAAGTTTATTGGAAACTTATACGATTAACACGACGCTCTACTTAGTCTATGTTTTTTGGCGGGAATCGATTGGTCGATTCGTTCGGCACTATATTCCCATAAGACTCCATGTATTTCACCGCGTGTCGCCGACCACTCGGCCGCATAATCGGTATATATAAGGGAGCATATAGGTCGGCTTGCACGATTCGCCCAAAATGCACGTTTCGACCAAAAAGCACGATTCGTACAAAATGTACGATTCGAGACTAAGTTTCGAAAATGTTATACGAATGAACGAACGAGATTGATTCTTCTTTCGTTAAGAGTACATTTCTTTTTCTAAGTACTAAGAGAATTATTCGTAAGTATTATAACGAATATGAAACTTATACGAATGGGTCACTTAGAAAAAAATTACGAAATGTCTTCTTATTGTAAACCTATACGAATGGGAGAAATAGTCGAAAGTCTCACCGAGCTGTGGCGGTGAAACTTTTTCCAATGTCAAAGTTTATTGGAAACTTATACGATTAACACGACGCTCTACTTAGTCTATGTTTTTTGACGGGAATCGATTGGTCGATTCGTTCGGCACTATATTCCCATAAGACTCCATGTATTTCACCGCGTGTCGCCGACCACTCGGCCGCATAATCGGTATATATAAGGGAGCATATAGGTCGGCTTGCACGATTCGCCCAAAATGCACGTTTCGACCAAAAAGCACGATTCGTACAAAATGTACGATTCGAGACTAAGTTTCGAAAATGTTATACGAATGAACGAACGAGATTGATTCTTCTTTCGTTAAGAGTACATTTCTTTTTCTAAGTACTAAGAGAATTATTCGTAAGTATTATAACGAATATGAAACTTATACGAATGGGTCACTTAGAAAAAAATTACGAAATGTCTTCTTATTGTAAACCTATACGAATGGGAGAAATAGTCGAAAGTCTCACCGAGCTGTGGCGGTGAAACTTTTTCCAATGTCAAAGTTTATTGGAAACTTATACGATTAACACGACGCTCTACTTAGTCTATGTTTTTTGACGGGAATCGATTGGTCGATTCGTTCGGCACTATATTCCCATAAGACTCCATGTATTTCACCGCGTGTCGCCGACCACTCGGCCGCATAATCGGTATATATAAGGGAGCATATAGGTCGGCTTGCACGATTCGCCCAAAATGCACGTTTCGACCAAAAAGCACGATTCGTACAAAATGTACGATTCGAGACTAAGTTTCGAAAATGTTATACGAATGAACGAACGAGATTGATTCTTCTTTCGTTAAGAGTACATTTCTTTTTCTAAGTACTAAGAGAATTATTCGTAAGTATTATAACGAATATGAAACTTATACGAATGGGTCACTTAGAAAAAAATTACGAAATGTCTTCTTATTGTAAACCTATACGAATGGGAGAAATAGTCGAAAGTCTCACCGAGCTGTGGCGGTGAAACTTTTTCCAATGTCAAAGTTTGTTGGAAACTTATACGATTAACACGACGCTCTACTTAGTCTATGTTTTTTGACGGGAATCGATTGGTCGATTCGTTCGGCACTATATTCCCATAAGACTCCATGTATTTCACCGCGTGTCGCCGACCACTCGGCCGCATAATCGGTATATATAAGGGAGCATATAGGTCGGCTTGCACGATTCGCCCAAAATGCACGTTTCGACCAAAAAGCACGATTCGTACAAAATGTACGATTCGAGACTAAGTTTCGAAAATGTTATACGAATGAACGAACGAGATTGATTCTTCTTTCGTTAAGAGTACATTTCTTTTTCTAAGTACTAAGAGAATTATTCGTAAGTATTATAACGAATATGAAACTTATACGAATGGGTCACTTAGAAAAAAATTATGAAATGTCTTCTTATTGTAAACCTATACGAATGGGTAGAATTAGTCTAACTGTAGCGGTGAATCGTACAAGAGACTAAGTTCTGTCTTTTTTTTTTTTGCAATAATTTATTTACCGTCGCCGTTCACTCGGCAGAACTGAACTGGTATACTTTTTTTTTAATTTATAATTGGAAACTAATACGTTTGATGCTCCAGAGACTAAGTTTTTTGGCGGGAACCGGTTGGACTTTTTATCGACCAGCCCGTTCCCATAAGACTCCATGTATTTCACCGTGTGTCGCCGACCACTCGGCCGCATAATCGGTATCTTTAAGAGTATGCACGTTTCGGCTTGCTCGAAACGTGCTTTGAAAAAGAATATATTACACATCCACACAGCATTACCACGGGTCGGTGTCTCAGACCGAATGGCCCTTATGTGGTACGCGCTTCGGCGTTGGTTAGTTCGTTGGTTTGTCTGTCATAAAAGAAGTGTGCAGAAAATCACGGCTACTTACTGAGCATCAACTCTCCAAAATCCGAGCGACAAAAATAATATTTTTGTATAATTTTAGCGGAGACGAGAGAAAATCTTTCTGTAGTCTCTGCGCTGAAAAGAGCCATCAGATCCGAACTCCGCATACCGAATCGTTTGAACCGCTGAAGGCAAACTTTTCGGGGGTGTATAAACTCACTTTACGCAGTTTACGCCACAATTGTCCGTCTTCAGCATAAAATCCCGACGTTCCAATAATAATTCAGTCAAACGTCCGGGATGAGAATTGAGGCCATATAATATATATATAATAAAAAGGAGCCCAATCTCTATTAATACATGTAAAACATGTAAAAGCGATAGTATCGTCGTCCGGCATACGTGTCGGCGACAAAATGTGAAAGAGAGAGTCGGCGAAAGTCGTCTACTCTTCTTTCAAAAGGAGAGCTTCTTGAGCTCCCTGGTTGATCCTGCCAGTAGTTATATGCTTGTCTCAAAGATTAAGCCATGCATGTCTAAGTACACACGAATTAAAAGTGAAACCGCAAAAGGCTCATTATATCAGTTATGGTTCCTTAGATCGTTAACAGTTACTTGGATAACTGTGGTAATTCTAGAGCTAATACATGCAAACCAGAGTTCCGACCAGAGATGGGAGGAACGCTTTTATTAGATCAAAACCAATCGGTGGCGTATGTTTTACATTCGTCCACCGTTTACTTTGATGACTCTGAATAACTTTGAGCTGATCGCACGGTCTTAGCACCGGCGACAAGTCTTTCAAATGTCTGCCTTATCAACTGTCGATGGTAGGTTCTGCGCCTACCATGGTTGTAACGGGTAACGGGGAATCAGGGTTCGATTCCGGAGAGGGAGCCTGAGAAACGGCTACCACATCTAAGGAAGGCAGCAGGCGCGTAAATTACCCACTCCCAGCTCGGGGAGGTAGTGACGAAAAATAACAATACAGGACTCATATTAGAGGCCCTGTAATTGGAATGAGTACACTTTAAATCCTTTAACAAGGATCCATTGGAGGGCAAGTCTGGTGCCAGCAGCCGCGGTAATTCCAGCTCCAATAGCGTATATTAAAGTTGTTGCGGTTAAAAAGCTCGTAGTTGAATCTGTGTTTCACACTGTCGGTTCACCGCTCGCGGTGTTTACTGGCATGATGTGGGACGTCCTACCGGTGGGCTTAGCTCTTCGGGGCGGTCCAACTAATATCCCATCGCGGTGCTCTTCACTGAGTGTCGAGATGGGCCGGTACGTTTACTTTTAACAAATTAGAGTGCTTAAAGCAGGCTAGCCTCGCCTGAATACTGTGTGCATGGAATAATGGAATAGGACCTCGGTTCTATTTTGTTGGTTTTCGGAACCCCGAGGTAATGATTAATAGGGACAGATGGGGGCATTCGTATTGCGACGTTAGAGGTGAAATTCTTGGATCGTCGCAAGACGGACAGAAGCGAAAGCATTTGCCAAAAATGTTTTCATTAATCAAGAACGAAAGTTAGAGGTTCGAAGGCGATCAGATACCGCCCTAGTTCTAACCATAAACGATGCCAGCTAGCGATCCGCCGAAGTTCCTCCGATGACTCGGCGGGCAGCTTCCGGGAAACCAAAGCTTTTGGGTTCCGGGGGAAGTATGGTTGCAAAGCTGAAACTTAAAGGAATTGACGGAAGGGCACCACCAGGAGTGGAGCCTACGGCTTAATTTGACTCAACACGGGAAACCTCACCAGGCCCGGACACCGGAAGGATTGACAGATTGATAGCTCTTTCTTGATTCGGTGGGTGGTGGTGCATGGCCGTTCTTAGTTGGTGGAGCGATTTGTCTGGTTAATTCCGATAACGAACGAGACTCTAGCCTGCTAAATAGGCGTACATTCTGGTATCTCGAAGGCCCTCGACTTCGGTCGAGCGGTTTTTACTACCAACGTACCAACAAATCTTCTTAGAGGGACAGGCGGCTTTTAGCCGCACGAGATTGAGCAATAACAGGTCTGTGATGCCCTTAGATGTCCTGGGCTGCACGCGCGCTACAATGAAAGTATCAACGTGTATTTCCTAGACCGAGAGGTCCGGGTAAACCGCTGAACCTCCTTCGTGCTAGGGATTGGGGCTTGCAATTATTCCCCATGAACGAGGAATTCCCAGTAAGCGCGAGTCATAAGCTCGCGTTGATTACGTCCCTGCCCTTTGTACACACCGCCCGTCGCTACTACCGATTGAATGATTTAGTGAGGTCTTCGGACTGGTGCGCGGCAGTGTCTCGGCACTGCCGATGTTGCCGGGAAGATGACCAAACTTGATCATTTAGAGGAAGTAAAAGTCGTAACAAGGTTTCCGTAGGTGAACCTGCGGAAGGATCATTAACGTATAAAAAAGTTGCTCAAAGAAGCAACGAGAGTGCGCACATATATAATATGTGTGAAACAAACAAACAAACAATGTACGATAAAAGGGGTGACGGTGCTTCATAGAGCCGGAGCATCGTCGAGCGACGCACATATCCTTAGGGTCGAGGCGTTCGTTAAACTGATTCGTTAAACGGATACATGGCCGCGGACCGTGTTCCTCCGACTCGTACCTCCAACAGCGCTGCGCGATTATCGTGCTCGTTGGCGCCCGATCGGTGCCGCGAGTCGACTCGCGCGTTAAGGCGTTCGCGGTTGTGGAGATCGGAGAACCAATACGTGGTCAGCCTTCCGGCGAATCGGCGAAGAGCGTCGGGTAAGTCCCTGGTCGTCGCTAGCCCCGAATACGGGCTCTTCGAACATAAGCGAGAGGCACTCTTCGAATTGTGTCCAATAATATATGTCCGGCGTATCCGGCGGAGAGAGACTGGATACGCGTATCGGGTCATAGGACTATCACCGGTAGAGAAACGGTGTGGGACGTGGCATCGAACATGAAAGACGACACAGAGGAAAAAAGGGGTTGCCCGTGGAGCCCCAGATAGAGAATCTGTGTCTGATACTGTCGTCGTCCCCATCGTCGTCTATCGTGTGTGTATGACCGTGGACCGAGTGCGCTTTTCTCGCTCGGAGTCGTCGCAATTATATTAAACCGGTGCAACCTAAGCCTGGCGAATCACGACGTGTGCGAACGCACAGCGCGTGTCCGGCAGCGTACTTTTCGACCAGGTGAAAGACGTGTATATTCGTGTAGCGTGCACGTTGACGCCGACACGTCGATGGTTTATTGTTTTATTTTTTGTTAATTAATTCAAAGACACTTACGCCCGGTTCGAACGCAAACTTCTCTCGACTTTCAAAGTCGACGATTCCTCCTTGCCGTA
>NC_060967.1:5676660-5679160 GCF_910589235.1 Vespa crabro
AGTACGTAAATATTGCTTTCGGGGCTTGAAAGCAATGCGACTATCGGACTTAGAAAATTTCTAGGTCGATGGTATAGCCTTCGGGCTTAATGTTGCTTCTAAGTTCCGAAGGCAATGCGACTATCGGACTTAGAAAAATTCCGATGAGTCGACGAAATGTTATATGAATGCTTTCCGAAAGCAATGCGACTATCGGACTTAGAAAAATTCCGATAGTCGTTGAAATGTTATATGAATGCTTTCCGAAAGCAATGCGACTATCGGACTTAGAAAAATTCCGATAGTCGTTGAAATGCTATACGAATGCTTTCCGAAAGCAATGCGACTATCGGACTTAGAATTTTTTTTTTTTTTTTTTTTTTTTTTTTTTTTTTTTTTTTTTTTTTTTTTTTTTTTTTTTTTTTTTTTTTTTTTCTTTTTTTTTTTCTTAGCAGTATGTTCATTTCGCTATTGTTGCGGTCATCGAACCTCCGCCCACCATTAATGGAAGAATACGTAAGTATTCTTCCCATCTCTTTTTTTTTTTTTTTTTTTTTTTTTTTTTTTTTTTTTTTTTTTTTTTTTTCCAGCTAAAGTCTTCTTCGCAACTTCTTTCCTTACGTTCAATTAAGAAGTTGCTTCCGTACACATCATGATGGTTGTCCGTGGGGAAAAATACTCCGGAGGTAAAATAGCCTCCCGTTCGGATCTCCGGGTGGAGGCTTTCCCAGGGGCGGTTAACGTGATCAGGAGAAGTTCGCGCATAGCATCGCTCAACGCGGCATGCGCGCCCCCGAAGACGACGAGTGGATGCACGTCCGGCGTAGGGCAGCGTAGGAACGCAGCAACCCGCCGGTCGAGTGCCCGAACGTCGTCCAAGGCTACTGACCGCGCGACCCCCCGCTGCGTTCCTTGCCCCGTACAACCCGGACTGCATCAGGTGTTAGCCAATCTTCAAGAGGCTATTATCGTATTAGAGAGGTGCGACAGGGTCTTGCCACGGCCATCTTCCAAGGCCAAGCAAACGATCATCGAAGATAATCTATCCGGGAACACAGAGATAAACGAAATACGCGAAATCGGCCCTTCCAGTCCGAACAATAGGCAAGCAGAATCTACGATAGACAAAGAACCGGTTGCCACGCGTCCGCGAACACGAGCGTACGTCCGCGCGCAATCCCCGCAAACCCTCTCAGAATCGGAACATATGCCCCCAGCCTTCACGAAAAATTATAACCTACGCAATAACACAAGACGCGCAGCGAATAGAAATAACCCCCTACCACCTATCGTAGAGATCGACATAGATCAAGTCGGGGAAAGTATAGTTATACCCCTAGAATCGGAAGCGACTACGCTAATAGGCGACGCCCCGTCTGAACACCCCGAAGAAACAGATATAGGCGTAACGCAGGAAATCAATGGTGTTACAAGCGCGAACACCGAACCAAAAGCACCGCGAGTCACCTTCGCCGAGCCTTGTGCCACGATAAACGAAATCGACACGACCCCCATCGTCAATTCCCCCCCCCATACCATCCGCGCGTTTCCAAAAATCCACCTCCTGCAGCTTAATATGGGGCGCTCTAGGACGGTAACGGGAGAAGTTCGCGAACTGATCAGCGATAAACGCATAGATGTATTACTCCTGCAGGAGCCATACGTCCAAAAGCACGGGACAGGATACGAGATCACCGGTCTAGGCAGCGGAACTAGAATAGCGGCCACTCGGGATGAGAGACCATGGTCTGCTATCGCGGCGACCAACCCGAATCTCGCGTTGCTTTTCATCTCGCAGCTCAGCACCCCGCACTGCGTATGTGCGGAAGTGCAAGCACCCGGCTTCTCTTTCTACGTCGTTTCGCATTATTTTCAATTTAGCGACGAAATAGAGGAGCACCTTAGGCACCTGGATACGGTACTTCGTGCCCTAAGGGGGGAGAGAGTAATAATTTCGCTGGACGCCAATGCGCGCTCACCTCTCTGGGGCCCTCAGAGCACAGACGAGAGAGGTTCGAAATTAGAAGCCCTCATCCGGGCATCCGGATTAAAGGTAATCAACGACGTTAAGCAGCCCCCCACATTCTGGACGACGAGAGGCTCCTCATATATCGATGTTACCCTCTCGTCGCAATCCATGAGCCGATTCATTGGCCAATGGAAAGTTAGATCGGGATGGACGTCCAGCGACCACAACTCAATAGATATCGTGTTACAACCCCCGAAGACTGAACCGTGTCGAGGGGGGGGCGCTCGGGGGGCGGGGAACAGGAGGTTCAACACCAGGAGAGCCGACTGGGACCTTTTCACTGAGCGTCTTCTCTCCCTTTCCACGGCGAGGCTGGAGGGAAGTAGTCTAGGATCGGCTTCTGAGGTAGAGGCACGAGCTAATGCGCTCACAAGTGTCCTACAAACCGCGTGCTCTGAATCAATGCCACGGAAAAAGGCCCATCGGAAGTCCAACCCGTGGTGGACGTCAGCATTAACGACACAGAAGAAGGCGTTGTCCAGGCTTAGGCGC
>NC_060967.1:5684160-5691660 GCF_910589235.1 Vespa crabro
ACCAATGCGACTATCGGACTTAGAAAAATTCCGAAGAGTCGATGAAAAGTTATACGAATGCTTTTCGAACCAATGCGACTATCGGACTTAGAAAAATTCCGAAGAGTCGATGAAAAGTTATACGAATGCTTTTCGAACCAATGCGACTATCGGACTTAGAAAAATTCCGAAGAGTCGATGAAAAGTTATACGAATGCTTTTCGAACCAATGCGACTATCGGACTTAGAAAAATTCCGAAGAGTCGATGAAAAGTTATACGAATGCTTTTCGAACCAATGCGACTATCGGACTTAGAAAAATTCCGAAGAGTCGATGAAAAGTTATACGAATGCTTTTCGAACCAATGCGACTATCGGACTTAGAAAAATTCCGAAGAGTCGATGAAAAGTTATACGAATGCTTTTCGAACCAATGCGACTATCGGACTTAGAAAAATTCCGAAGAGTCGATGAAAAGTTATACGAATGCTTTTCGAACCAATGCGACTATCGGACTTAGAAATTTTTCTTTGGAAACTTATGTGAATGGGAGTTTAATTCGCGCATTAGGAGACTTGGTTGATACAGGCAATACGGTGTATCACTCTCCCCCCAGGTCTCCTTCACATTAAAAGAGACTGTGTTTTCAAATTCTGAACGAAACGTGCGTTTCGTTTCCATCGTCCTCTTTTTCTAATAGTATATGTTGGACGAATCGTGCATTTTGGTCGGATCAAGCTTTTCAGACCATCCGTGGATTTTGGTCTTTTCGTGCAAGCCGACCGGGGTGCTCCCCTATATATACCGATTATGCGGCCGAGTGGTCGGCGATGCTGGACGAAATACACGGCGTCTTATGGGAACAATCTTTCGATTGAATCGCCCAAATGGTATTCGTCGTGAAACACTATCAAACGACCTCTTATACTATACCGATTGTCATTTCTCCCATTTCTATCACTCTGTGGATAAATTTCTTTTATTTTTTTTTATATGTAATTTTGAATTGGAAACTTATGTGAATGGGAGTTTAATTCGCGCAATAGGAGACTTGGTTGATACAGGCAATACGGTGTATCACTCTCCCCCCAGGTCTCCTTCACATTAAAAGAGACTGTGTTTTCAAATTCTGAACGAAACGTGCGTTTCGTTTCCATCGTCCTCTTTTTCTAATAGTATATGTTGGACGAATCGTGCATTTTGGTCGGATCATGCTTTTCAGACCATCCGTGGATTTTGGTCTTTTCGTGCAAGCCGACCGGGGTGCTCCCCTATATATACCGATTATGCGGCCGAGTGGTCGGCGATGCTGGACGAAATACACGGCGTCTTATGGGAACAATCTTTCGATTGAATCGCCCAAATGGTATTCGTCGTGAAACACTATCAAACGACCTCTTATACTATACCGATTGACATTTCTCCCATTTCTATCACTCTGTGGATAAATTTCTTTTATTTTTTTTTATATGTAATTTTGAATTGGAAACTTATGTGAATGGGAGTTTAATTCGCGCAATAGGAGACTTGGTTGATACAGGCAATACGGTGTATCACTCTCCCCCCAGGTCTCCTTCACATTAAAAGAGACTGTGTTTTCAAATTCTGAACGAAACGTGCGTTTCGTTTCCATCGTCCTCTTTTTCTAATAGTATATGTTGGACGAATCGTGCATTTTGGTCGGATCAAGCTTTTCAGACCATCCGTGGATTTTGGTCTTTTCGTGCAAGCCGACCGGGGTGCTCCCCTATATATACCGATTATGCGGCCGAGTGGTCGGCGACGCTGGACGAAATACACGGCGTCTTATGGGAACAATCTTTCGATTGAATCGCCCAAACGGTATCCGTCGAGAAACATTATCAATCGTCCTTCTATACCATTCTAGACGTTCATTTACCCTTTTTATATAATCCGTGAATATATTTGGTACAAAAATGTCGTTTTCTACCAAGAATTGTTAATTACAATTGTTTTTGGAAATTAATGAATTTTCAACAATAAGCGCGTATTGTATCGACGAAGGAACGTTAAATAAAGCGTATCCATTGATTTGTTTCGAAATATTTACAAAACTCCACTTTTTATCAATTTGTTAATTAAGGCGTTCAACGAGAACTTTGTTATACATCACAATATCGTTCTTTAATTTGTTATTAACGATCGGAAGAGCAAAAATATCGTTTTCGTCAACGAATTGTTAATAACAATTGGTTTTGCAAATTAATAAATTTTTAACAATAAACGCGTATTGTATCGACGTAGAAACGTTAAATAAAGCGTATCCATTGATTTGTTTCGAAAAATTTAGAAAACTACACTTTTTATCCATTTGTTAATTAAGGCGTTCAACGAGAACTTTGTTATACATCACTATATCGTTTTTTTATTTGACATTATCGATCGGAAGAACGAAAATATCGTTTTTGTCGATTATTTGTTAATAACAATTTTTATTGCAAATTAATAAATTTTTAACAATAAAAGCGTGTCGTATCGACGAAGGAACGTTAAATAAAGCGTATTCATCGATTTTTTTTGAAAAATTCACAAAACTCCACTTTTTATCCATTTGTTAATTAAGGCGTTCAACGAGAACTTTGTTATACATCACTATATCGTTTTTTTATTTGACATTATCCATCGGAAGAATGAAAATATCGTTTTTGTCGATTATTTGTTAATAACAATTTTTATTGCAAATTAATAAATTTTTAACAATAAATGCGTGTCGTATCGACGAAGGAACGTTAAATAAAGCGTATTCATCGATTTTTTTTGAAATATTTACAAAACTCCACTTTTTATCCATTTGTTAATTAAGGCGTAAAATGGGAACTTTGTTATACATCACTATATCGTTTTTTTATTTGACATTATCGATCGGAACAATGAAAATATCGTTTTTGTCGATTATTTGTTAATAACAATTGTTATTGCAAATTAATAAATTTTTAACAATAAAAGCGTATTGTATCGACGAAGGAACGTTAAATAAAGCGTATCCATCGATTTGTTTTGAAAAATCTATAAAACTCTACTTTTTATCCATTTGTTAATTAAGGCGTTCAACGAGAACTTTGTTATACATCACTATATCGTTTTTTTATTTGACATTATCGATCGGAACAATGAAAATATCGTTTTTGTCGATTATTTGTTAATAACAATTGTTATTGCAAATTAATAAATTTTTAACAATAAAAGCGTGTTGTATCGACGAAGGAACGTTAAATAAAGCGTATCCATCGATTTGTTTTGAAAAATCTATAAAACTCTACTTTTTATCCATTTGTTAATTAAGGCGTAAAATGGGAACTTTGTTATACATCACTATATCGTTTTTTTATTTGACATTATCGATCGGAAGAATGAAAATATCGTTTTTGTCGATTATTTGTTAATAACAATTGTTATTGCAAATTAATAAATTTTTAACAATAAAAGCATGTTGTATCGACGAAGGAACGTTAAATAAAGCGTATCCATCGATTTGTTTTGAAAAATCTATAAAACTACACTTTTTATCCATTTGTTAATTAAGGATGTTAAAAATGACAATGTTATAACATAGGATTACTTAATTAGATACGTATTAATTATTTGGTTTATTAAAAAAATCGATTTCAAAAACAAATGTTTTTTTGCCAATAATATATTTTTAATTTGCAATATTATTTATAATTTTTATTTTTTTTTATGTTACTTTTGTTAATAATAATGTGTTTAAACGTGAGGAAACGTTTAGTAATGTATAGGAGCTCAATAAACAAAGTTTTTAAAAATTGGTCTTTTCGTTTGGCACTTTATTCCCATAAGACTCCATGTATTTCACCGTGTGTCGCCGACCACTCGGCCGCATAATCGGTATATATAAGGGAACGTATGTTTCGGCTTGCACGAAAAGACCAAAATTGGCGAATCGTTCGAAATGCTCGATTCGACCAAAATGCACGATTCGCCCAAAGTGCATGATTATTTCGAAACGCATGATTCGCCCAAAATGCACGTTTCGACCAAAATGTACGATTCGACCAAAACGCACGATTCGTACATAATGTACGATTCGAGACTAAGTTTCGAAAATGTTATACGAATGAACGAACGATTGATTCTCCTGTCGTTAAGAGTACATTTCTTTTTCTAAGTACTAAGAGAATTATTCGTAAGTATTATAACGAATATGAAACTTATACGAATGGGTCACTTAGAAAAAATTACGAAATGTCTTCTTATTGTAAACCTATACGAATGGGAGAAATAGTCGAAAGTCTCACCGAGCTGGGGCGGTGAAACTTTTTCCAATGCCAAAGTTTATTGGAAACTTATACGATTAACACGACGCTCTACTTAGTCTATGTTTTTTGGCGGGAATCGATTGGTCGATTCGTTCGGCACTATATTCCCATAAGACTCCATGTATTTCACCGCGTGTCGCCGACCACTCGGCCGCATAATCGGTATATATAAGGGAGCATATAGGTCGGCTTGCACGATTCGCCCAAAATGCACGTTTCGACCAAAAAGCACGATTCGTACAAAATGTACGATTCGAGACTAAGTTTCGAAAATGTTATACGAATGAACGAACGAGATTGATTCTTCTTTCGTTAAGAGTACATTTCTTTTTCTAAGTACTAAGAGAATTATTCGTAAGTATTATAACGAATATGAAACTTATACGAATGGGTCACTTAGAAAAAAATTACGAAATGTCTTCTTATTGTAAACCTATACGAATGGGAGAAATAGTCGAAAGTCTCACCGAGCTGTGGCGGTGAAACTTTTTCCAATGTCAAAGTTTATTGGAAACTTATACGATTAACACGACGCTCTACTTAGTCTATGTTTTTTGACGGGAATCGATTGGTCGATTCGTTCGGCACTATATTCCCATAAGACTCCATGTATTTCACCGCGTGTCGCCGACCACTCGGCCGCATAATCGGTATATATAAGGGAGCATATAGGTCGGCTTGCACGATTCGCCCAAAATGCACGTTTCGACCAAAAAGCACGATTCGTACAAAATGTACGATTCGAGACTAAGTTTCGAAAATGTTATACGAATGAACGAACGAGATTGATTCTTCTTTCGTTAAGAGTACATTTCTTTTTCTAAGTACTAAGAGAATTATTCGTAAGTATTATAACGAATATGAAACTTATACGAATGGGTCACTTAGAAAAAAATTACGAAATGTCTTCTTATTGTAAACCTATACGAATGGGAGAAATAGTCGAAAGTCTCACCGAGCTGTGGCGGTGAAACTTTTTCCAATGTCAAAGTTTATTGGAAACTTATACGATTAACACGACGCTCTACTTAGTCTATGTTTTTTGACGGGAATCGATTGGTCGATTCGTTCGGCACTATATTCCCATAAGACTCCATGTATTTCACCGCGTGTCGCCGACCACTCGGCCGCATAATCGGTATATATAAGGGAGCATATAGGTCGGCTTGCACGATTCGCCCAAAATGCACGTTTCGACCAAAAAGCACGATTCGTACAAAATGTACGATTCGAGACTAAGTTTCGAAAATGTTATACGAATGAACGAACGAGATTGATTCTCCTGTCGTTAAGAGTACATTTCTTTTTCCAAGTACTAAGAGAATTATTCGTAAGTATTATAACGAATATGAAACTTATACGAATGGGTCACTTAGAAAAAATTACGAAATGTCTTCTTATTGTAAACCTATACGAATGGGAGAAATAGTCGAAAGTCTCACCGAGCTGGGGCGGTGAAACTTTTTCCAATGCCAAAGTTTATTGGAAACTTATACGATTAACACGACGCTCTACTTAGTCTATGTTTTTTGGCGGGAATCGATTGGTCGATTCGTTCGGCACTATATTCCCATAAGACTCCATGTATTTCACCGCGTGTCGCCGACCACTCGGCCGCATAATCGGTATATATAAGGGAGCATATAGGTCGGCTTGCACGATTCGCCCAAAATGCACGTTTCGACCAAAAAGCACGATTCGTACAAAATGTACGATTCGAGACTAAGTTTCGAAAATGTTATACGAATGAACGAACGAGATTGATTCTTCTTTCGTTAAGAGTACATTTCTTTTTCCAAGTACTAAGAGAATTATTCGTAAGTATTATAACGAATATGAAACTTATACGAATGGGTCACTTAGAAAAAAATTACGAAATGTCTTCTTATTGTAAACCTATACGAATGGGAGAAATAGTCGAAAGTCTCACCGAGCTGTGGCGGTGAAACTTTTTCCAATGTCAAAGTTTATTGGAAACTTATACGATTAACACGACGCTCTACTTAGTCTATGTTTTTTGACGGGAATCGATTGGTCGATTCGTTCGGCACTATATTCCCATAAGACTCCATGTATTTCACCGCGTGTCGCCGACCACTCGGCCGCATAATCGGTATATATAAGGGAGCATATAGGTCGGCTTGCACGATTCGCCCAAAATGCACGTTTCGACCAAAAAGCACGATTCGTACAAAATGTACGATTCGAGACTAAGTTTCGAAAATGTTATACGAATGAACGAACGAGATTGATTCTTCTTTCGTTAAGAGTACATTTCTTTTTCTAAGTACTAAGAGAATTATTCGTAAGTATTATAACGAATATGAAACTTATACGAATGGGTCACTTAGAAAAAAATTATGAAATGTCTTCTTATTGTAAACCTATACGAATGGGTAGAATTAGTCTAACTGTAGCGGTGAATCGTACAAGAGACTAAGTTCTGTCTTTTTTTTTTTTGCAATAATTTATTTACCGTCGCCGTTCACTCGGCAGAACTGAACTGGTATACTTTTTTTTTAATTTATAATTGGAAACTAATACGTTTGATGCTCCAGAGACTAAGTTTTTTGGCGGGAACCGGTTGGACTTTTTATCGACCAGCCCGTTCCCATAAGACTCCATGTATTTCACCGTGTGTCGCCGACCACTCGGCCGCATAATCGGTATCTTTAAGAGTATGCACGTTTCGGCTTGCTCGAAACGTGCTTTGAAAAAGAATATATTACACATCCACACAGCATTACCACGGGTCGGTGTCTCAGACCGAATGGCCCTTATGTGGTACGCGCTTCGGCGTTGGTTAGTTCGTTGGTTTGTCTGTCATAAAAGAAGTGTGCAGAAAATCACGGCTACTTACTGAGCATCAACTCTCCAAAATCCGAGCGACAAAAATAATATTTTTGTATAATTTTAGCGGAGACGAGAGAAAATCTTTCTGTAGTCTCTGCGCTGAAAAGAGCCATCAGATCCGAACTCCGCATACCGAATCGTTTGAACCGCTGAAGGCAAACTTTTCGGGGGTGTATAAACTCACTTTACGCAGTTTACGCCACAATTGTCCGTCTTCAGCATAAAATCCCGACGTTCCAATAATAATTCAGTCAAACGTCCGGGATGAGAATTGAGGCCATATAATATATATATAATAAAAAGGAGCCCAATCTCTATTAATACATGTAAAACATGTAAAAGCGATAGTATCGTCGTCCGGCATACGTGT
>NC_060967.1:5699160-5711660 GCF_910589235.1 Vespa crabro
CATAATATTGCTCTTCAGTTTCGAAAGCAATGCGACTATCGGACTTAGAAAATTTTTTTTTTTTTTTTTTTTTTTTTTTTTTTTTTTTTTTTTTTTTTTTTTTTTTTTTTTTTTTTTTTTTTTTTTTTTGAAGTATTGCGACTATTGAACTTAGTATAAAATCGGTAATTAGAGTAAATTATTTAGAGTACGTAAATATTGCTTTCGGGGCTTGAAAGCAATGCGACTATCGGACTTAGAAAATTTCTAGGTCGATGGTATAGCCTTCGGGCTTAATGTTGCTTCTAAGTTCCGAAAGCAATGCGACTATCGGACTTAGAAAAATTCCGATGAGTCGACGAAATGTTATATGAATGCTTTCCGAAAGCAATGCGACTATCGGACTTAGAAAAATTCCGATAGTCGTTGAAATGCTATACGAATGCTTTCCGAAAGCAATGCGACTATCGGACTTAGAATTTTTTTTTTTTTTTTTTTTTTTTTTTTTTTTTTTTTTTTTTTTTTTTTTTTTTTTTTTTTTTTTTTTTTTTTTTTTTTTTTTTTTTCTTTTTTTCTTCTTAGCAGTATGTTCATTTCGCTATTGTTGCGGTCATCGAACCTCCGCCCACCATTAATGGAAGAATACGTAAGTATTCTTCCCATCTCTTTTTTTTTTTTTTTTTTTTTTTTTTTTTTTTTTTTTTTTTTTTTTTTTTTTTTTTTTTTTTTTTTTTTTTTTTTTTTTTTTTTTTTTTTTTTTTTTTTTTTCTCTCTTCCAGCTAAAGTCTTCTTCGCAACTTCTTTCCTTACGTTCAATTAAGAAGTTGCTTCCGTACACATCATGATGGTTGTCCGTGGGGAAAAATATTCCGGAGGTAAAATAGCCTCCCGTTCGGATCTCCGGGTGGAGGCTTTCCCAGGGGCGGTTAACGTGATCAGGAGAAGTTCGCGCATAGCATCGCTCAACGCGGCATGCGCGCCCCCGAAGACGACGAGTGGATGCACGTCCGGCGTAGGGCAGCGTAGGAACGCAGCAACCCGCCGGTCGAGTGCCCGAACGTCGTCCAAGGCTACTGACCGCGCGACCCCCCGCTGCGTTCCTTGCCCCGTACAACCCGGACTGCATCAGGTGTTAGCCAATCTTCAAGAGGCTATTATCGTATTAGAGAGGTGCGACAGGGTCTTGCCACGGCCATCTTCCAAGGCCAAGCAAACGATCATCGAAGATAATCTATTCGGGAACACAGAGATAAACGAAATACGCGAAATCGGCCCTTCCAGTCCGAACAATAGGCAAGCAGAATCTACGATAGACAAAGAACCGGTTGCCACGCGTCCGCGAACACGAGCGTACGTCCGCGCGCAATCCCCGCAAACCCTCCCAGAATCGGAACATATGCCCCCAGCCTTCACGAAAAATTATAACCTACGCAATAACACAAGACGCGCAGCGAATAGAAATAACCCCCTACCACCTATTGTAGAGATCGACATAGATCAAGTCGGGGAAAGTATAGTTATACCCCTAGAATCGGAAGCGACTACGCTAATAGGCGACGCCCCGTCTGAACACCCCGAAGAAACAGATATAGGCGTAACGCAGGAAATCAATGGTGTTACAAGCGCGAACACCGAACCAAAAGCACCGCGAGTCACCTTCGCCGAGCCTTGTGCCACGATAAACGAAATCGACACGACCCCCATCGTCAATTCCCCCCCCCATACCAACCGCGCGTTTCCAAAAATCCACCTCCTGCAGCTTAATATGGGGCGCTCTAGGACGGTAACGGGAGAAGTTCGCGAACTGATCAGCGATAAACGCTTAGATGTATTACTCCTGCAGGAGCCATACGTCCAAAAGCACGGGACAGGATACGAGATCACCGGTCTAGGCAGCGGAACTAGAGTAGCGGCCACTCGGGATGAGAGACCATGGTCTGCTATCGCGGCGACCAACCCGAACCTCGCGTTGCTTTTCATCTCGCAGCTCAGCACCCCGCACTGCGTATGTGCGGAAGTGCAAGCACCCGGCTTCTCTTTCTACGTCGTTTCGCATTATTTTCAATTTAGCGACGAAATAGAGGAGCACCTTAGGCACCTGGATACGGTACTTCGTGCCCTAAGGGGGGAGAGAGTAATAATTTCGCTGGACGCCAATGCGCGCTCACCTCTCTGGGGCCCTCAGAGCACAGACGAGAGAGGTTCGAAATTAGAAGCCCTCATCCGGGCATCCGGATTAAAGGTAATCAACGACGTTAAGCAGCCCCCCACATTCTGGACGACGAGAGGCTCCTCATATATCGATGTTACCCTCTCGTCGCAATCCATGAGCCGATTCATTGGCCAATGGAAAGTTAGATCGGGATGGACGTCCAGCGACCACAACTCAATCGATATCGTGTTACAACCCCCGAAGACTGAACCGTGTCGAGGGGGGGGCGCTCGGGGGGCGGGGAACAGGAGGTTCAACACCAGGAGAGCCGACTGGGACCTTTTCACTGAGCGTCTTCTCTCCCTTTCCACGGCGAGGCTGGAGGGAAGTAGTCTAGGATCGGCTTCTGAGGTAGAGGCACGAGCTAATGCGCTCACAAGTGTCCTACAAACCGCGTGCTCTGAATCAATGCCACGGAAAAAGGCCCATCGGAAGTCCAACCCGTGGTGGACGTCAGCATTAACGACACAGAAGAAGGCGTTGTCCAGGCTTAGGCGCGCGTTCCAACGAGAGAAAGTCGATCCGACTCGTCTCGAGCTGATGCGGGAATATAGGACGTCGCTCCGAGCCTATAGTAAGGCGATACGGCGCGCAAAAATAGAAAGTTGGAGGGAATTCGTAACGGAGCAGGGTAACAAAGATCCGTGGGGATATACCTATAAACAGCAGGCGGGTAAACTTCGCGTAGAAAGGGTGATCAACACCCTGAAAAGAGACGGAAAAAAGACTATGAACGTCCGCGAAACGGCGAAAGTCCTCCTCGACACACATGTCCCGGACGACTGCGAGTCCGAGGACACGAATGAACAACGCGCGGTGCGAAACACCTCTAGAGATGCCCCGGAAACCGTTGACGCCCCTCCCTTCACAGCGGAAGAGGTGGCGCGAGTTATAAAGTCCCTCAAAAACGGAAAGGCCCCGGGGCCCGACCTCATTGAGGTGTGCGTGCTCAAAAGAGCATTTGCCACCATCCCCTCCCACTTCGTAGACCTTTTCAACGGCTGCCTCCAGTGGGGCACTTTCCCATCCATTTGGAAAGAAGGCTCCTTAAGAGCACTCCTTAAAGGCGGAGATAAAGACGCGGAAGACCCCAAATCCTACAGGCCCATATGCCTCCTCTCGGTCGTAGGAAAAGTTCTAGAAAGGCTGCTCAAGATGCGCCTAGAAGCTACATCCCTTGCGCCGGGTAAACTCTCGGATACACAATACGGCTTCGTCCCAGGACGCTCCACCGAGGACGCGATAGTCGAGATGCGCCGAATCGTTTCTGCCTCCTCACGGAGATACGTCATTGCACTGCTATTCGACATCTCGGGAGCCTTTGATAATGTCTGGTGGCCCTTGGTTCTCAAGGCACTCCGGGATCGAGACTGCCCGAGGAATGTCTTCAACGTAATGACTAACTACTTCGCGGACCGTAGAGTTAAGATAGCATTGGGAGAGCATGAGATTTCCAAGCAGGCTTCGAGAGGCTGCCCACAAGGTTCGGTCCTAGGCCCCTCCTGCTGGAACCTCATGTTTGACCAGCTCCTTCGAATCCTCGAGAAATCATCGGAAATCAACGCAATCGCGTACGCGGACGACCTACTCGTTATTATCGACGGTGACTCTAGGAAGGAGCTAGAGGAGGTAGGGAACCGTGCGGTTAAGAGCATCACGGAATGGTGCTCCGCGGCGAAACTTACAATCTCAGAACGGAAAACGGAGGCTATCGTTCTGAAGAGCGACTGGGTCAAGAGGAAACCCATAGGGAGAAGGGGGGGACTCCGACCAGATAGGAAGCGTAAAACGTCGAAAAAGACGGACTTAGCCAGTAGGCCACCTACTATAAAGATAGGGGGTAGTAGCATCAGATTCAAGGGATCAGTTAGATATCTCGGTATCCACTTTGATAAAGGACTAGGAGTTTCGACGCATTGCCGGTATCTAAATGATAAGGTCGGGCCCCTTTTCGCAAAATTAGGAAGGTTAGCGGCTAGGGAATGGGGGCTCCGTCATTATGCCCTACGGACTCTATACCGAGGCGTATTTACGCCCACGGTCACGTATGCAGCGGCGGGATGGTCAGACCTCTGCACCGAAGGGGACCTTAAAAGGCTAAGCGCGACCCAGCGATCGGCCCTCATCTCGGTTACATCCGCGTACCGGACGACAGCGACTGAATCCCTCTGCGTAATAGCGGGAGAACCACCGGTCGACCTCCAACTCCTTAAACGTAGGAAGATTTACGAAATAAGAAAGAATAGGAAGAACGGGACCATAACGCGTAGACTGGAAGGCGCAGAGAACAAACGTGCGGTAAGATTAGGAATAGAGGACGAAATTTACAGGATTTGGCAATCTAGGTGGGAGCTCTCCACAAAGGGACGGATCACACACGCGTACTTCCCGGACATCAAGACAAGGATGGGTGCCCGCTTCATCTCCCCTAACCATTACACATCTCAGTTTCTTTCAGGTCACGGCGCCTTCAAGGCGAAACTAAAGGCGCTGAACATAACGACGGAAGGAATCTGCGAGTGCGGCGAAGAGGACACGGTTTTGCACCACATCGTCGACTGTCCGGTCTTTGACCCCCAGAGAGTTGCTCTGGAGGAAATTCTTGGCGGAAGAAGCTGGCCCGAAGCAGCGAGACATCTTGTCTCAACGGCAGAGGCCTTCTCTCTCTTCGCGGATTATTGTAAAGAAACCCTCCTTATCAAGGGTTGTTAGTTTCGTAAGTCCTGTTCAGCTGGGCTTGTCGGAGTCCCGGTGATGGGGGTGGGAGCCTGTAATCTTCTCAGGTAAACCCACTCTCGAACAGGATAGGGTCGGAGTCGCTCGAGCGCGTCTCCCTTTTTTTTTTTTTTTTTTTTTTTTTTTTTTTTTTTTTTTTTTTTTTTTTTTTTTTTTTTTTTTTTTTTTTCTCACACACCCTCACAACTCTTTCCTCATCCTGCAATCCTTCCGATCCCATCCCATCCTACGGAACGAGTACCTAGGGTCGTGGTACTGTGAGTGGGCCTCCCCGTGGTTCCCCGTGGGCGCGGCTGGCATCACCGTAGGGATTCGTTGCTGTGAGGATGTCAGCCGTGGCTAAACCGCTCACCCTGCCCGCCGGCAGGAGTTTTGGGTTTTTCCGAATCCGGTTTCTTCGCAGTGGTGGCTGCTGTCTGTGGGTAGAACCGTAGCGTATGCCCTTATGGGCGAGGTAGCATAGGTGCAGGCACCCCTCCGGTGCCCACCTTCACAATATACTGTCCCTATCTACTGGCGCACTCTATAGAAATCTTTGGATTGTGACTGAAGCGCCACCACATAATCGCCGATCGTCCATTGGTCGTTCGTGCTGGACAAGAAAAGCTGTAGTGGTATGACTGCATGCTACTTTAATTATTTACAGTTGGCACACCTGCGGCACTCTAACCTAAAAATTAGAAAACGCGGGAAACACTTCAGGCACGGCTCTACGGGCCCTGTCGCCCGGGGGCCTCAGGCACGGCCCTATAGACCTTGTCGCCCGTGACTTTAAAAATTTTCTGGAAATTTTCCAAAATTTCACAAATTTTGAAAATACCGGTTTCGGTAAACTAAAACACGCAGCCAAGTTGGAACTTCTCAAAATTAATGGTGGGCGTGTTCCATGACCGCATACTGAGAAAAATGTTGCTTTCGAAACCGAAAGCAATGCGACTATTGTACTTAAAAGTTACATAGTCGGTATAGCCTGCGGGCTTACGTCGCTTTAAAAGCTAAAAGCAATGCGACTATTGAACTTAGAAATAGTCGACATAGCCTACGGGCTTAATTGTTCTCGAGACTTGAAAGCAATGCGACTATCGGACTTAGAAAAATTCTAAGACGATGGTTTAGCCTTCGGGCATAATATTGCTCTTCAGTTTCGAAAGCAATGCGACTATCGGACTTAGAAAATTTTTTTTTTTTTTTTTTTTTTTTTTTTTTTTTTTTTTTTTTTTTTTTTTTTTTTTTTTTTTTTTTTTTTTTTGAAGTATTGCGACTATTGAACTTAGTATAAAATCGGTAATTAGAGTAAATTATTTAGAGTACGTAAATTTTGCTTTCGGGGCTTGGAAGCAATGCGACTATCGGACTTAGAAAATTTCTAGGTCGATGGTATAGCCTTCGGGCTTAATGTTGCCTCTAAGTTCCGAAAGCAATGCGACTATCGGACTTAGAAAAATTCCGATGAGTCGACAAAATGTTATATGAATGCTTTCCGAAAGCAATGCGACTATCGGACTTAGAAAAATTCCGATAGTCGTTGAAATGCTATACGAATGCTTTCCGAAAGCAAATTTACAGGATTTGGCAATCTAGGTGGGAGCTCTCCACAAAGGGACGGATCACACACGCGTACTTCCCGGACATCAAGACAAGGATGGGTGCCCGCTTCATCTCCCCTAACCATTACACATCTCAGTTTCTTTCAGGTCACGGCGCCTTCAAGGCGAAACTAAAGGCGCTGAACATAACGACGGAAGGAACCTGCGAGTGCGGCGAAGAGGACACGGTTTTGCACCACATCGTCGACTGTCCGGTCTTTGACCCCCAGAGAGTTGCTCTGGAGGAAATTCTTCGCGGAAGAAGCTGGCCCGAAGCAGCGAGACATCTTGTCTCAACGGCAGAGGCCTTCTCTCTCTTCGCGGATTATTGTAAAGAAACCCTCCTTATCAAGGGTTGTTAGTTTCGTAAGTCCTGTTCAGCTGGGCTTGTCGGAGTCCCGGTGATGGGGGTGGGAGCCTGTAATCTTCTCAGGTAAACCCACTCTCGAACAGGATAGGGTCGGAGTCGCTCGAGCGCGTCTCCCTTTTTTTTTTTTTTTTTTTTTTTTTTTTTTTTTTTTTTTTTTTTTTTTTTTTTTTTTTTTTTTTTTTTTTTCTCTTAGCAGTATGTTCATTTCGCTATTGTTGCGGTCACCGAACCTCCGCCCACCATTAACGGAAGAATACGTAAGTATTCTTCCCATCTCTTTTTTTTTTTTTTTTTTTTTTTTTTTTTTTTTTTTTTTTTTTTTTTTTTTTTTTTTTTTTTTTTTTTTTTTTCTCTTCCAGCTAAAGTCTTCTTCGCAACTTCTTTCCTTACGTTCAATTAAGAAGTTGCTTCCGTACACATCATGATGGTTGTCCGTGGGGAAAAATATTCCGGAGGTAAAATAGCCTCCCGTTCGGATCTCCGGGTGGAGGCTTTCCCAGGGGCGGTTAACGTGATCAGGAGAAGTTCGCGCATAGCATCGCTCAACGCGGCATGCGCGCCCCCGAAGACGACGAGTGGATGCACGTCCGGCGTAGGGCAGCGTAGGAACGCAGCAACCCGCCGGTCGAGCGCCCGAACGTCGTCCAAGGCTACTGACCGCGCGACCCCCCGCTGCGTTCCTTGCCCCGTACAACCCGGACTGCATCAGGTGTTAGCCAATCTTCAAGAGGCTATTATCGTATTAGAGAGGTGCGACAGGGTCTTGCCACGGCCATCTTCCAAGGCCAAGCAAACGATCATCGAAGATAACCTATCCGGGAACACAGAGATAAACGAAATACGCGAAATCGGCCCTTCCAGTCCGAACAATAGGCAAGCAGAATCTACGATAGACAAAGAACCGGTTGCCACGCGTCCGCGAACACGAGCGTACGTCCGCGCGCAATCCCCGCAAACCCTCCTAGAATCGGAACATATGCCCCCAGCCTTCACGAAAAATTATAACCTACGCAATAACACAAGACGCGCAGCGAATAGAAATAACCCCCTACCACCTATTGTAGAGATCGACATAGATCAAGTCGGGGAAAGTATAGTTATACCCCTAGAATCGGAAGCGACTACGCTAATAGGCGACGCCCCGTCTGAACACCCCGAAGAAACAGATATAGGCGTAACGCAGGAAATCAATGGTGTTACAAGCGCGAACACCGAACCAAAAGCACCGCGAGTCACCTTCGCCGAGCCTTGTGCCACGATAAACGAAATCGACACGACCCCCATCGTCAATTCCCCCCCCCATACCAACCGCGCGTTTCCAAAAATCCACCTCCTGCAGCTTAATATGGGGCGCTCTAGGACGGTAACGGGAGAAGTTCGCGAACTGATCAGCGATAAACGCTTAGATGTATTACTCCTGCAGGAGCCATACGTCCAAAAGCACGGGACAGGATACGAGATCACCGGTCTAGGCAGCGGAACTAAAATAGCGGCCACTCGGGATGAGAGACCATGGTCTGCTATCGCGGCGACCAACCCGAATCTCGCGTTGCTTTTCATCTCGCAGCTCAGCACCCCGCACTGCGTATGTGCGGAAGTGCAAGCACCCGGCTTCTCTTTCTACGTCGTTTCGCACTATTTTCAATTTAGCGACGAAATAGAGGAGCACCTTAGGCACCTGGATACGGTACTTCGTGCCCTAAGGGGGGAGAGAGTTATAATTTCGCTGGACGCCAATGCGCGCTCACCTCTCTGGGGCCCTCAGAGCACAGACGAGAGAGGTTCGAAATTAGAAGCCCTCATCCGGGCATCCGGACTAAAGGTAATCAACGACGTTAAGCAGCCCCCCACATTCTGGACGACGAGAGGCTCCTCATATATCGATGTTACCCTCTCGTCGCAATCCATGAGCCGATTCATTGGCCAATGGAAAGTTAGATCGGGATGGACGTCCAGCGACCACAACTCAATAGATATCGTGTTACAACCCCCGAAGACTGAACCGTGTCGAGGGGGGGGCGCTCGGGGGGCGGGGAACAGGAGGTTCAACACCAGGAGAGCCGACTGGGACCTTTTCACTGAGCGTCTCCTCTCCCTTTCCACGGCTAGGCTGGAGGGAAGTAGTCTAGGATCGGCTTCTGAGGTAGAGGCACGAGCTAATGCGCTCACAAGTGTCCTACAAACCGCGTGCTCTGAATCAATGCCACGGAAAAAGGCCCATCGGAAGTCCAACCCGTGGTGGACGTCAGCATTAACGACACAGAAGAAGGCGTTGTCCAGGCTTAGGCGCGCGTTCCAACGAGAGAAAGTCGATCCGACTCGTCTCGAGTTGATGCGGGAATATAGGACGTCGCTCCGAGCCTATAGTAAGGCGATACGGCGCGCAAAAATAGAAAGTTGGAGGGAATTCGTAACGGAGCAGGGTAACAAAGATCCGTGGGGATATACCTATAAACAGCAGGCGGGTAAACTTCGCGTAGAAAGGGTGATCAACACCCTGAAAAGAGACGGAAAAAAGACTATGAACGTCCGCGAAACGGCGAAAGTCCTCCTCGACACACATGTCCCGGACGACTGCGAGTCCGAGGACACGAATGAACAACGCGCGGTGCGAAACACCTCTAGAGATGCCCCGGAAACCGTTGACGCCCCTCCCTTCACAGCGGATGAGGTGGCGCGAGTTATAAAGTCCCTCAGAAACGGAAAGGCCCCGGGGCCCGACCTCATTGAGGTGTGCGTGCTCAAAAGAGCATTTGCCACCATCCCCTCCCACTTCGTAGACCTTTTTAACGGCTGCCTCCAGTGGGGCACTTTCCCATCCATTTGGAAAGAAGGCTCCTTAAGAGCACTCCTTAAAGGCGTAGATAAAGACGCGGAAGACCCCAAATCCTACAGGCCCATATGCCTCCTCTCGGTCGTAGGAAAAGTTCTAGAAAGGCTGCTCAAGATGCGCCTAGAAGCTACATCCCTTGCGCCGGGTAAACTCTCGGATACACAATACGGCTTCGTCCCAGGACGCTCCACCGAGGACGCGATAGTCGAGATGCGCCGAATCGTTTCTGCCTCCTCACGGAGATACGTCATTGCACTGCTATTCGACATCTCGGGAGCCTTTGATAATGTCTGGTGGCCCTTGGTTCTCAAGGCACTCCGGGATCGAGACTGCCCGAGGAATGTCTTCAACGTAATGACTAACTACTTCGCGGACCGTAGAGTTAAGATAGCATTGGGAGAGCATGAGATTTCCAAGCAGGCTTCGAGAGGCTGCCCACAAGGTTCGGTCCTAGGCCCCTCCTGCTGGAACCTCATGTTTGACCAGCTCCTTCGAATCCTCGAGAAATCATCGGAAATCAACGCAATCGCGTACGCGGACGACCTACTCGTTATTATCGACGGTGACTCTAGGAAGGAGCTAGAGGAGGTAGGGAACCGTGCGGTTAAGAGCATCACGGAATGGTGCTCCGCGGCGAAACTTACAATCTCAGAACGGAAAACGGAGGCTATCGTTCTGAAGAGCGACTGGGTCAAGAGGAAACCCATAGGGAGAAGGGGGGGACTCCGACCAGATAGGAAGCGTAAAACGTCGAAAAAGACGGACTTAGCCAGTAGGCCACCTTCTATAAAGATAGGGGGTAGTAGCATCAGATTCAAGGGATCAGTTAGATATCTCGGTATCCACTTTGATAAAGGACTAGGAGTTTCGACGCATTGCCGGTATCTAAATGATAAGGTCGGGCCCCTTTTCGCAAAATTAGGAAGGTTAGCGGCTAGGGAATGGGGGCTCCGTCATTATGCCCTACGGACTCTATACCGAGGCGTATTTACGCCCACGGTCACGTATGCAGCGGCGGGATGGTCAGACCTCTGCACCGAAGGGGACCTTAAAAGGCTAAGCGCGACCCAGCGATCGGCCCTCATCTCGGTTACATCCGCGTACCGGACGACAGCGACTGAATCCCTCTGCGTAATAGCGGGAGAACCACCGATCGACCTCCAACTCCTTAAACGTAGGAAGATTTACGAAATAAGAAAGAATAGGAAGAACGGGACCATAACGCGTAGACTGGAAGGCGCAGAGAACTAACGTGCGGTAAGATTAGGAATAGAGGACGAAATTTACAGGATTTGGCAATCTAGGTGGGAGCTCTCCACAAAGGGACGGATCACACACGCGTACTTCCCGGACATCAAGACAAGGATGGGTGCCCGCTTCATCTCCCCTAACCATTACACATCTCAGTTTCTTTCAGGTCACGGCGCCTTCAAGGCGAAACTAAAGGCGCTGAACATAACGACGGAAGGAACCTGCGAGTGCGGCGAAGAGGACACGGTTTTGCACCACATCGTCGACTGTCCGGTCTTTGACCCCCAGAGAGTTGCTCTGGAGGAAATTCTTCGCGGAAGAAGCTGGCCCGAAGCAGCGAGACATCTTGTCTCAACGGCAGAGGCCTTCTCTCTCTTCGCGGATTATTGTAAAGAAACCCTCCTTATCAAGGGTTGTTAGTTTCGTAAGTCCTGTTCAGCTGGGCTTGTCGGAGTCCCGGTGATGGGGGTGGGAGCCTGTAATCTTCTCAGGTAAACCCACTCTCGAACAGGATAGGGTCGGAGTCGCTCGAGCGCGTCTCCCTTTTTTTTTTTTTTTTTTTTTTTTTTTTTTTTTTTTTTTTTTTTTTTTTTTTTTTTTTTTTTTTTTTTCTCTCACACACCCTCACAACTCTTTCCTCATCCTGCAATCCTTCCGATCCCATCCCATCCTACGGAACGAGTACCTAGGGTCGTGGTACTGTGAGTGGGCCTCCCCGTGGTTCCCCGTGGGCGCGGCTGGCATCACCGTAGGGATTCGTTGCTGTGAGGATGTCAGCCGTGGCTAAACCGCTCACCCTGCCCGCCGGCAGGAGTTTTGGGTTTTTCCGAATCCGGTTTCTTCGCAGTGGTGGCTGCTGTCTGTGGGTAGAACCGTAGCGTATGCCCTAATGGGCGAGGTAGCATAGGTGCAGGCACCCCTCCGGTGCCCACCTTCACAATATACTGTCCCTATCTACTTCCGGTGCGACCGGCTCCCCTGGCACCTTCGAACATGGGTAGATATTCCCAGGTGTCGGGAACAAGGAGCAAGAAATGCCACTACCCCCAATGGGTCTTGGCTAAACGGCCACCGGAGATTTACCGAACTCCTTTCGAGGTCTTCGGGGCACGATCAGTATGTGAGTTAGATTAGCGTCCACGCGCGCTCTTCTATTAAATGCTGACGGGCTACAGCCGGGACGTCGCTAGGCGAGCGACGGGGCATACCTCCACGCGGTTCCCCGTGGGCATGTACCTTTAGGGTACATGGCGAAATTGTCCTCCCGGTTCGTCCTCCGGGTCCTGGGATTTTTCCAAGTCCTGCACTGGAAGCGGGGTTTCTCACCCAACGGCGCCAAATGGCTCCACCTCATCAAGGTACGAAGGTACCGTTCGAACGACAAGAGGGGCTAGGAGGGCGATATATTGTTGCGTATGCCTATTGAGGCGAGGAAGCATAGGTCGGACCCGTAACAGGTCCCCCTTTACATTATCTGTCCCTATCTACTTTCTGAAGAGCGACTGGGTCAAGAGGAAACCCATAGGGAGAAGG